>NW_022162974.1:0-3816 GCF_008728515.1 Papio anubis | reverse complement strand
TTCATATCCTTTGCCCACTTTTTGATGGGGTTGTTTGTTTTTTTCTTGTAAATTTGTTTGAGTTCTTTGTAGGTTCTGGATATTAGCCCTTTGTCAGATGAGTAGATTGCAAAAATGTTCTCCCATTCTGTAGGTTGCCTGTTCACTCTGATGGTAGTTTCTTTTGCTGTGCAGAAGCTCTTTAGTTTAATGAGATCCCATTTGTCAATTTTGGCTTTTGCTGCCGTTGCTTTTGGTGTTTTAGACATGAAGTCTTTGCCCATGCCTATGTCCTGAATGGTACTACCTAGGTTTTCCTCTAGGGTTTTTATGGTATTAGCTCTAACATTTAAGTCTCTAATCCACCTTGAATTAATTTTCGTATAAGGAGTAAGGAAAGGATCCAGTTTCAGCTTTCTACTTATGGCTAGCCAATTTTCCCAGCACCATTTATTAAATAGGGAATCCTTTCCCCATTTCTTGTTTCTCTCAGGTTTGTCAAAGATCAGATGGCTGTAGATGTGTGGTTTTATTTCTGAGGACTCTGTTCTGATCCGTTGGTCTATATCTCTGTTTTGGTACCAGTACCATGCTGTTTTGGTTACCATAGCCTTGTAGTATAGTTTGAAGTCAGGTAGTGTGATGCCTCCAGCTTTGTTCTTTTGACTTAGGATTGTCTTGGAGATGTGGGCTCTTTTTTGGTTCCATATGAACTTTAAAGCAGTTTTCTCCAATTCTGTGAAGAAACTCATTGGTAGCTTGATGGGGATGGCATTGAATCTATAAATAACCTTGGACAAGTCTCAAAGAACGTAGATCAATTTTAGATAGGATTTGATCAAAGTATAATAAGGATAATGGCTCTGGAGAAGAGAAACATAAGCACTCCTTAAAGAAATATAAATGGTTATTATTTGTACAGTTGTCAGACAAATTAGCATAAATGAGACTTTTCCTAATGACTCTCAACTTTAGTTATTCCTTTGCTTTCTTTAACTTTATAAGCAAATATGGCCCAAGACTACTTAGTGGAGTCACAAATTGCTCTGTAGCCATTGCATGTTTACAGGAACATGTTAAATTTCTAAGTGTACACATCACCTATAATATGTAAATATAGTTAGCAACAGGGTCACTTAGCTTACAAATAAATGCCGTATAGACAAGTTGTAAGGAAGAAAGATTATTTTTCTACCTTGTGGAGGAAAGTTCCTTGGTAAAAATAAAAGACAAAATATTAAAAGAATAGATTCTATTGGCTTCTTTACAACAGAGTTAAAATTTTGTAGGAAACAGGCAAAAAACACATTTCTTGCTGACTCTAAAATCTTGACATGATTATACTGTGATGGAATTAATCCTTACATGGGTTGCTCATTTTCATATAGAGGTGGTGGTGCGCAGCCCAATTGTGTATCCATGGTGTACATTTGCATATCTAGATAGTGTTTGGGAGACTGAATAATTTTGCAGCTATTGCTCACAGGCTCATTTGCAGATAGCAATATTCTCTACATGTAACAGAGTTTTCAGTGTATGATTCACCTATGTCAGTATTACCTGGAGAATTCTGCTACAGAGTTCTGATACCCCTCCTCCAACCCCACCGTTCTGTACCACTGAGTCAGAACTTGGGCTAATTTTTTACCAAATTCCTCAGGTGTCCTTAAGCATTCAATATTTAATAACCATATTCTTGGTATAACTACTTTTTAAAATATTCCTTCTACTATTGATCTATAACTTATATGCACCGAGTACACATTATGTAAAATTTCTACCACTTAATTGTTAGGAATTGACTGAAATAAAGTTGATATCACAGAACTACAGAGATAATAATAGTAACAGTTATCACATATTAAACATGTGAACGTATGATGACCCATGGCCATTCAAGATCTCTGATTCTCACACAGCCCTGCATGATTGATGAGGTTATTCCCATTTTACATTTGGGGAGATAGGTTAGAGAGGATAAGTAACTTGCATAAAGCCACACAGCAAGAGATGCAGTTAGGATTTAAATCCAAATGTGGCTTAGTCCAAAGCCTATACCGGAATCACTCTGGCAGTGACCCTTAGTTAATTTGCAGCCCATGTTGAAAGCAGGAGCAGAGGATGGGATCGATTTCATATCTCCCCTCAGTGTCCATCGGGTGCCTCTGTGCAGTGAGCAACCTGAATTACTTTAACTGGTGGCCTAGATGATGCTTTCAGTGTGCAAATTCTCAGGCTCTATAATATAGAACTAATATCTTATAAAAATATAAAACATATTAGACAGCAGACTAAAACCCAATAAATGGAAGAGGGATGAAGGGAGGGGAAAGCTAGGAGATGTCTTATGGATTTGCTCCAACATTATTGATTTGTTTTGACTACCTTTGGGTTCTTGTAAGATGGCTTTACACTCTTATTTTGTGATGGAGGATGCTTATATGATCTTTTAACCTTTTAGCTAGAGTCTAACATAGTTTAGTTGGGTTTCATCTACATCTATATTGTATCAACCATCTTATTAATATCCAAACTGTATCTTTGATACCAAATTGCAGTATTATTGATATGATATTCTAAACCTAATTGGGCTTTTCTGTATAGCTATATTTTTGCTAATAGTTTCACATGCCATGTGCTTATGTGTTGTCAGCATTTTTTTTTTTTTAACTGTAGCTCATGTTTGTGGCTCCTGCTATGCATTTACATCCTTTTCACACCTTTTCTAGCTCTACTTTTACAAATTTTTACTTTATTTGATTCAGAATTCCTTTTTGCATTCTTAAAGCTCTCCACTAGGACTCATCACTGAAAACTAGGAGAGTTTAAACCATCACATTGAAAAAAAAAAAGTTAGTTTATGCAGTTCTGATGGATTTTCTAAAAAAAAAAAGTAAGCATGGGAAGACACTAATTTTTCAGACAAAAGCCATGGCTAAATCTTCAGAACATCATGCTATTTGAGGCAAGAACATTTTATAAATTAGCCTTGCAATTATTGAGCACTCACTGTGTGTCATCTACTGTACTAGATCTCTTGCATATTTGTAGCTCATTAAATTTAATCACCACAGTCAATCTTTTGGAGACTGCATTCCAGAAGAAGAGATGATATGGCATGGCTGTCTCATTACATACCTGTCACAAATCCTAGAAAAGAGCATCCCAGTAAATATTTTATCACTAGTGTTTCAGCCATGGATGTTGCCTACAAAATGAGCCACAATGTAGAGTTCTTGAAGACTTGTAGTGAATGTTCTCCTCGTTGCTATTTTCTTAGAAGGTCACCTTTTACTTTGTTCTCACCCTTTATGTCAGAAACATAGAATTATATATCTTTAGAGGCTTTTTACACCCCCAAGGGCCTGTTCTCAGAGCTGTATATTTTTTAATTCTGTTTTTCCATTTCGCTCCTTTAAAACTGAGATAATGGACCTAATAAATTCAGTTTGTCCAGATACCTGTATTAATAAACACTAACTTGACTGGACAGAGCATGAAATATGTTTCAAAGACTTATTTTTGTCCAGGCATGGTGACTCACACCTGTAATCCTAGGACTTTAGGAGGCCAAGGTGGGTAGATGACCTGAGCCCAGGTGTTCGAGACTAGCCTGAGCAACATGGTGAAACCCCATCTCTACAAAAATTATCTGGGCATGGTAGTGTGCACCTGTAGTCCCGGCTACTCAGGAGGCTGTGTGGCAGGAAGGCTTGACCCCAGGAGGTTGAGACTGCAGTAAGCTGTGTTTGTGTCTCTGTACTCAAGCCAGGGCGACAGAGCAAGACCTTGTCAAAAAAAAAAAAAAAAAAAAAGGAAGAAACATTTTTTTTTTTT
>NW_022162973.1:0-3820 GCF_008728515.1 Papio anubis | reverse complement strand
AAAAAAAAAAAAAAAAAAAAAAAAAAAAAAAAAAAAAATTGCTCAGAATTGCAAATGGAAATATTTTTAAGTATGTTAAACATAATATTAACGAAGAGTAAAGAAGCTAACTATAGTGACCCCAAGCAAGCATGTGTATAAAGCGAAGTGTCAATAAATAATGTCTGAATACAGAGATTGTCTTCTAAATGTTATCACTTTAATTTGTGAATTACTAAAAACATTTCCAAAAGCTTAGGGGATCCTGTCCTAGTGTTTCTTTGGAGTTTTTTTGTTTTGTTTTGTTTTGTTTTGGGACGGAGTCTCATTCTGTCACCCAGGCTGAAGTGCAGTGGTATGAGCCCCAGGGCCCGGTCTGTTTGGAGTTTTAAAGTTAAGCAAGGCTGGGCTTGGTGGCTCACGCCTGTAATCCCAACACTTTGGGAGGCTGAGGAGGGCAGATCACGAGGTAAGGAGATCGAGACCATCCCAGCTAACGTGGTGAAACCCGGTCTCTACTAAAAATACAAAAAAATTAGGCACGTGTGGTGGTGGGCACCTGTAGTCCCAGCTACTCAGGAGGCTGAGGCAGGAGAATAGCCTGAACCCGGGAGGCGGAGCTTGCAGTGAGCCGAGATTGCACCACTGCACTCCAGCCTGAGCGACAGAGAGAGATTCCGTCTCAAAATTAAATAAATAAATGAATAAATTAATTAATTAATAAAGTTAAGCAAATACATGGTCTTGGTGAAGGCAAAGATATTATGTACACCGACATTTTCTTAGGTAACTTTGATTTATAATTTTGCATGTCATATCATGAAATGCGTATTCTAGAAAGTGAAATCACGAGGACAAGCATGCTGAGCTTTTAAAAACAGCCTTTGGATGTTCACAGGGGTTGCCGTATTTTTTTAAAAAAGCAGTGTATGTGCTGCTTACATGGGTTCCATAGCATATGAATTTCTATGAATAAATGCATTTTATAATAAACCACAAAGGAGAACAAACAGTTTAACAGAAAGCTTGGGTTTAAACATATAGGGCCACCTTATTATAAATATGTTAAAATAATATTTGTGGTTATATTGCTTTCTTCTTTTAGAATAATCACAGACATCCTCTGTGATTATGCAGGCCTTTCTCATATTATTTATTTTAATTGCAGTTTAAAGTAACTTTTTAAAAGAAAACATTCTAGTAAAGTCAGAATAACAGTCAAATTTCAGTGTTTTTTTGTTTTGTTTTCATTCTGCCCATGTATGCCTAACTTATTATGCAGCTCACCTTGCAAATTGAAACATGGAAGTTCTCTGACTTTTGACATACCCGGTTAAGCCACAACCTAAGTTAATGAAAGCCAACCCCGGGGAGGAGAAGCCTAAGAGTATGCTGAGGAATGATGGATAAAGGGGTAGGACCCTCGGGTGCAGCTAGTAAGACAGTGCTCAGTATGTCTTTCTCCAGATCTCCTTGACCCCCATGATCCAAATTTGTCTAGAGAAGAATTGAACCTCACATTGACTTTGGTTTGACTTAAATAGACAAGCACACATTTAACAAAGAGAGAAGAAAAGCACCTTAATTGTCTCTTATTTATATCTACGTGAACAACGATAGACTAAAATGTGTGGTTGTCTTGATCGGGTTGTGGAGGAATCACACAAAATAAAGCCCTCATTCACAGTTTCCAAAAGTTATTATTTTCCTTTTATTTTCTTTAGTTATTGGTTTCTTTTTCTTTTCCTTTTCCTTTTTTTTTTTTTTTTTTCTGTTTTTCTGCAGAGAACGAGAAGCACCTGAAATCTTTACTAAAGATAGACCCCAGGGCCCTAAATTCAGAGATTCTGAGTCAGTATGTCTGGGGTGGAGGGTTGAAATGTCAGCTTTTAAATAATACCCCAAGTGATTCCATACAAATTCAACCAGAGACTACACTTTGAGGGATAATTGATTTTAAAAGTACATCTGAGGCCCGGCTCGGTGGCTCATGCCTATAATTCCAGCACTTTGGGAGGCCAAGGCAGGAGGATCACTTGAGCTCAGGAGTTTGAGACCAGCCTGGGCAACAAGGTGAAACTCCATCTCTACAAAAAGTACAAAAATTAGCCAGGCATGGTGGTAGGTGGTAAACATCTGTGGTCCCAGCTACTCAGGAAGCCTAGGTATGAGGACTGCTTGAGCCCAGGAGGTCGAGGCTGCAGTGCACCCAGATCATGCCATTGAATTCCAGCCTTGGTGACAGAGCCAGACGGTGTCTCAAAACAAAACAAACAAAGTACATAACCATTAAAAATGGTACAAAAAATTTATTTAAACAGCCTCTATGATTTAATTTTGTTTAAAGTATCTTTTTTTAGATGTGTGTTTATGTGGATTGGACATACTAGTCTATTTCTTAACAATCAAATGGACGCATTTTTCCAATACATTTAGCCAAGACTCTCTTAGACTCATTGTTTTTTCAGACAGCAACTTGCCTTTTTTTCAAAGGTCTTCCAGCTACATTGGATAAGGATAAAGTTCGAAGGTAGCAAATATAATCTTTATCTGATATGCTTCCCTTAGAAAAGCAAAATGAGAACTCACTCGAAACCTGAAGAACAAATACTTAAATATGACAGCATTTAGGAGTCATGAACAAAACGACATCGTCCCTGGTTTTGGTTCTCAGGGGAAAGTAAAGTGAGGGGAAGAAAGTCACAGATGAGGTCTAGTTTCCTTTCTAATTGCCTCCACTTGATGATGCAAGAGTGTGCATCTTCCCTTACAGACTGCAGTTCACTTCAGGAAAAGCAACAGTGGCAAGATGAAGGAGTGTGCCCCGCAAGCTCACTGGCCGTGACCCATACTTCCACCCTCTCAGGCAACGTTCTCAGGCTTTGCTAGCTCAGCTCTGCTAAAGCCCTTCTTTAACCGCTTTCCTTCTCCTCCGGACTTAACTTCTCTTCTGCACGGCACAGGATACAATTAAGAACTGAATGGATAAATGTCAGATTTGCATCTTTCGCAATGTGGTTTCAGGCAAGAATGAGGTATACCTTTATGGTACTGTACCCATCTGTTCCCCAATGGCCAATCTAATGATTTTACAAATAACAATGATTGCTTTTGGCATAGGGTCTTTGAATATACACTCTAGTTTACACAAAAGACCACCGCATCCATTTACAGTCTTCTGCTTTCTTTTATCACCTCTCAAGGCTAGATACCCTATTTGGGGATAACTTTAGCATATAACACATTTTTTACCTTCAACGAGATTATAAAAATTTAGTTGTAGTCCATACAGTTTAAAGAGATCACTTTTATTAGTCATCCTGATGTTTCCTAAGATTTTACAAAGTTTCAGCATTGTGTTTCCTATTACTTTTGTGCACTGAAGACTATTTTAATGACATTTTGCAAAATATACGAGAAATTGTCAAATACTATGATTTCTAACTACCACCACTTCTCAAGAATTTGTCTCTTTGCCCTTTCACGTTGTCATGTCACCATCAATGAGTGTTAAATTTGTTTGCTGCCTGTTCTACACTTGTGCTGAGTGTCTAGACTAAGAAATTGCTAAAGTTTTTTTCCTGGCTGCAATCGTCACTAAAGTTAAAATAATTAGTAAAAAATAGGCCGGGCATGGTGGCTCACACCTGTAATCCCAGCACTTTGGGAGGCCGAGGTGGGCAGATAATAAGGTCAGGAGATCAAGAGATCCTGGCCAACGTGGTGAAACCCCGTCTCTACTAAAATACAAAAAAAAAAAAAAAATTAGCCAGCCTCGGGAGACTGAGGCAGAGGAATCACTTGAACCTGGGAGGCGAAGGCTGCAGTGAGCTGAGATCAC
>NW_022162972.1:0-3822 GCF_008728515.1 Papio anubis | reverse complement strand
GTGGGACCCTCCTGGCCAGGTGTGGGATATGATCTCCTGGTGTGCCTGTTTGCTTAAAGCGCAGTATTGGGGTGGGAGTTACCTGATTTTCCAGGTGTTGTGTGTCTCAGTTCCCCTGGCTAGGAAAAGGGATTCCCTTCCCCCTTGCGCTTCCCAGATGAGGCAATGCCTCGCCCTGCTTCAGCTCTCGCTGGTCGGGCTGCAGCAGCTGACAAGCACCGATCGTCCGGCACTCCCCAGTGAGATGAACCCAGTACCTCAGTTGAAAATGCAGAAATCACCGGTCTTCTGTGTCGCTCGCGCTGGGAGTTGGCGACTGGAGCTGTTCCTATTCGGCCATCTTCCAGCATATTCTTAAGAGTGTTTCCAAATGTCCTTTCTCAGGTATCACAGAAACAGTGATTTCAAACTGCTCAATCCAAAGGTGGATGTAACTCTATGAGATGAATACACACCTCACAAATCAGTTGCTCTGAAAGCTTCTCTCGAATTTTCTTTGGAAGATGTTTCCTTTCTCACCACAAGCCTCCAAGCACCACTTAATATCCTTTCACAGATTCCCGAAAGTCAGAGTTTCAAAATGGGCAACCTAGTGTAAGCTTTAACTCTCTGAAATGAATACACACTTCAAAGAGCAGTTTCTTAGAATGCTTCATTCTGGGTTTCATTTCAGAATATTTCACTTTTCCCAATAGTCTTCAATTTGCTGCAAATATCACTTTTTCAGTTTTACAGGAACAGAGTTCAAACATTGCCTTACGAGAAAAGAGTTATAACTCCCTGAGTGGAATGCACACATCACAAAGCAGTTTCTCAGAAAGCTTCTCTTCAGTTTTTATCTGAAGTTATTTCCTACTCCCCCCTGAGGCCTGAATGTGCTCCTGGATGTCCTTTTGTGAATTGGTTAATCATGCAGTTTCAAAATTGTGTAATAGAAAGAAAGTTTTATCTATGTGAAATGAATAGACATATCTAACCCAAAGCAGTTTCACAGAAAGCTTCTTTCCAGTTTTTGTGTGAGGATATTTCCTTTTTCACCACAGCCGTCCATATAATCCCGAATGTCCCCTGGTAGCTTTTTCTCCAGATGGGATTCCTCAATCCTCTATGAGAAGAATGGTATAACTCTGTGAGTGGAAAGTTCATATCACAAAGCAACTCCTCAGAAATCTTCTTTCCATTATCTATCTGAAAATATTTCCATTTTCACCATATACCTCAAAGCGTTCCCGAATATCACTTCACAGACTAAACAAAAACATTGTTAGAATACTGCTCAGTGAAAACAGAAGCCTAATTGCACGAGTGGACTTCACGTGACCTAAAGAACTTTCACAGAAAGTTTCCTTCTGGTTTTTATCAGAGGGTATTTCTTTTCCAGCATATTCTTAAGAGCGTTCCCAATTGCCCTTTCTCAGGATTGACAGAAACAGTGATTTCAAACTTCTCAATCCAAAGGATGATTTAACTCTATGAGATGAATACACACATCACAAACAGTTGCATGGAAGCTTTTGTCCAGTTTTCATAGGAAGACGTTTCCTTTCTCAACACAAGCCTCTGGTGGTCACTTAATATAACTTCACAGATTCCTCAAACACAGATTTTCCAAATTGGCAAAGTAGTGTAAGCTTTAACTTTCTGAAATGAATGCACTAGTTAGAGAGCAGTTTCTTGGAATGCTTCTTTCTGGGTTTCATTTCAGGATATTTCACTTTTTGCCATAGTCTTCAAAGTGCTGCAAAAATCACTTTTTCAGTACTAGAGGAACAGTGTTCCATCACTGCCTTATGAGAAAAGAGTTATAACTCCCTGGGTGGAATGCACACATCACAAAGCAGTTTCTCAGAAAGCTTCTCTCCAGCTTTTTATCAGAACGTATCTCCTATTTCCCCACAGGCCTGAATGTGCTCCCGAATGTCCCTTCATGAATCCGTCCCAGACACAGCTTCAAAACTGTGTAATAGAAAGAAAGTTTTATCTTTTTGCGACAAATACACATATCTATTCTGAATCAGTTTCTCAGAAAGCTTCCTTCCAGTTTTTGTCCAAGGATATTTCCTTTTTCATCATAGCATCCATGTACTCCCGAATGTCCCCTGGTAGCTTTTTCTCCAAATGGGCTGCCCCACTCCTCTATGGGAAGAAAAGTATAACTCTGTGAGTGAAATGAACATGTCCCAAAGCAGCTCCTCAAAAATCTCCTCTCCATTATCCATCTGAAGATATTTCCGTTTTCAATGTAAGCCTCAAAGCGCTCCTGAGTATCCCTTAGCTTACTAACCTGAAATAGTGTTCAAATACTATTCAATGAAAACAGAAGGTTAACTCTGGAGTGGAATTCACGTGACCTAGAGCACTTTCACAGAAAGTTTCCGTCTGGTTTTTATTGGAGGGTATTTCTTTTTAAGCATATTCTTAAGAACGTTTCCAAATGTCCTTTATCAGATCCCACAGAAACAGTGATTTCAATCTGCTCAATCCAAAGAATGATTTAACTCTAAGAGATGAATACATGCATCACAATGTAGTTGCTCCAAAAGATTCTCTCCACTTTTCATCAGAAGACGTTTCCTTGCTCTCCACAAGCCTGTGGGTGTCACTCAATAGCCCTTCACAGATTCCTCAAGGACAGAGTTTCCAATCTGGGCAAGGTAGTGTAAGCTTTAACTGTCTGAAATAAATGCAAACGTCAGAGAGCAGTTTCTTGGAACGCTTCTTTCTGAGTTTTTTTTTTTTCATGGTATTTCTCTTTTGGCCATAGTCTTCAATTAGCTGCAAAGTATCACTTTTTCAGTTTTACAGAAACAGAGTTCAAACACTGTTTTATGAGAAAAGAGGAATAACACCCTGAGTAAAATGCCCATATCACAAAGCAGTTTCTCAGAAAGCTTCTCTCCAGTTTTTATCTGAAGATATCTCCCTTTTCACTGTACGCCTGAATGTGCTAACGAATGTTCCTTCCTGAATCATCCATGACGCAGTTTCAAAACTGCATAATAGAAAGACAGTTTGATCTATGTGAGATGAATAGACATATTTATCACAAATCAGTTTCACATAAAGCGTCTTTCCACTTTTTGTCTGAGAATATTTCCTTTTTTCACCATAGCCATCCATGTACTCCCGATTGTCCCCTGGTTTTATTTCTCCAAACGGGATTCCCCAATCCTCTATGAGAAGAAAAGCAAAACTCTGTGAGTGAAATGCGCACGTCACAAAGCAGCTCCTCGGAAATCTTCTCTCTAGTATCTATCTGAAGATATTTTTGCTTTCACCATAAGCCTCAAAGTGCTTCCTAGTATCCCTTAGCTGACTCACCTAAAACAGTATTAGAATACTGCTCAATGAAAACAAAAGCTTATCTGTGCGAGGGGACTTCATGTGACCTAGAGCAGTTTAACAAAATGTTTCCTTCTGGTTTTTATCTGAGGGTATTTATTTTTCAGCATATTCTTTTTTGGTTTCATTTATTTGTTTATTTATTTATTCATTTATTATTGGTATTATACTTTAAGTTCTAGGGTACATGTGCAAAACGTGCAGGTTTGTTACATATGTATACTTCTTCCATGTTGCTGTGCTGCACCCATCAACTCGTCAGCACCCAACTACTCGTCATTTACATCAGGTATAACTCCCAATGCAATCCCTCCCCTCTCCCCCCTCCCCATAAGAGGCCCCGGTGTGTGATGTCCCCCTTCCCGAGTCCAAGTGATCTCATTGTTCAGTTCCCACCTATGAGTGAGAACATGCGGTGTTTGGTTTTCTGTTCTTGTGATAGTTTGCTAAGAATGATGGTTTCCAGCTGCATCCAGGTCC
>NW_022162971.1:0-3823 GCF_008728515.1 Papio anubis | reverse complement strand
AACATAATATTTCTCTCAATATGGCAGGGGCTGTACACCTCCTTTGTAATATTGTTCTTAATATCCATGATGGGAGAGGATGTTATGACTCCCAATATCACAAGAAGTGTACAGCCGCCTGTGATGCAGTTCCTAACATCTAGGTGGGGAGAAGATGATATTACTGCCCATATCGCACGAGTTGTAAAACCCCTTCGATATTTTGCCTACAATCCTGAGGGGAGAGGATGATATTGCTCCCAATATCGAAGAAGGCATACACCCCCCGTGACACTATGCCCAATATCCATGTTGGGAGACGATTACATTATGCCCAATACCGCAGGGGATGTACACCCACCCTGGGATATTGCTCCTTATATAGAGAAGATGCTATTGTTCCCAATCACTCAGGGGCCGTGGCTCTACACCCGTCCTGTGATATTGTTCTTAATATCCTAGGGAAGAGAGGATGATACTACAGCCAATATCGCAGGGGGTGTACACCCACCCAGTGATATTGTTCTTAATGTACTCCACCCCCCACCACCAGGGATATCGTTCCTAATATCCAGGGGAAGATAGGACAACATTATGCCCAATATTGCAGGACAGTGTACACACCCTCTGTGATGTTGTTCCTAGTATCCAAAGGTAGAGACGATGATATTACTGGCCATATCGCAGGGGGTGTACACCCTTCTGTGATATTGTTTTTGATACTCAGTGGGGGAGAGGATAACATTAATCCCAATATCGCAGAAGGTGTACAGACCCCTGTGATGTAGTTCCTACTGTACAGGGGAAAGAGAAGAATATTGCTTTCAATATTGCAGGGGCTGTAACCACCTTGCCCCCCATATATTGTTCCCAATACGCAGCGGGGTGGAGGTTGATAGTACTCCCAATATCCCAGAAGGTGCACACACACCAGTGATATAGTTCCTAATATCCAGCGGGAAAGAGGCTGATTTTACTTTTGATACTGTTTCCCTAAAGAGCCAGGAGTCAGTATTTTCAGCTTTGCCAACTGATCTTTGCCTCAAGGATGCAACTCTGCCATGGCTGCATGACAGCAGCCTTCTGCAGGTGGCCTGTGAAGAGATGGGCATGACTGCACCCCTACAAAACTTTACTTATGGACATGGAAACTTCTCAGTGTCGTGAAGTGTTATTTTTTTATTTGTTCAACCATTTGGAAATGTAAAATCCATTCTTGATTCATGGGCCACAAGAGCAGGCAGGGACAGGCTGCCCCTTGCTGACCTCTGGAATGAGCTTAGAAAAGGAAATGACAGGCTGGGCCAGTGCAGCCTCCTCACAGCAGATTCGCTGCAGGAGGGTCCTTCTTAGCAACCACTTCTCATCCTTCATCTTGGCTTCAAGTGCAGTTCAGGTGGAGAAAGAGAGAACAGAACTGGCCTCAGCAACAAGAAGGAAGGAGATGAAGGGTCAAGCAGCTGTGTGGATCGATCACACTCAACATTCACACCAAGCGGAGCACAGGCAGGACCAGCCCGGGGGTGCTGAATGGAGGCTCTCTGGGGTGGGGGACCTCTGGGTGGGCAAGATTCTCTACCTAAAACTCACATAGAGGTTCTACACAGCAGTAGTTACAGAAAACACACACTAAGAAAAAGGCCAAAATAAAAATAGGACACCAAGTTTGGCCAACTGGGTCTCACAAGCCAGTAGGTAAGAAAGCCCAGGAGGGCCCACCAGAGGAGCTGGGGGTGGGTTCCTGCCTGCAGGGGCCCTGGGACACCCCATTCCCACAGATGAGGACCCAAACTTTGGGGAGGAAGCTGTCAGAGTCACCAAGTGAACTGATCAGAACTGGAGCCACAGAGTAGGTGAGGGGCCCTGGCTACATCCCCGTATGGGCTGAGAAGCTGGGGCGGGGGCAAACCCCCAGGGGCAGATGCAAACAGTGGACCGCAGGCCCTCCTCCTGCCCAGAGGATGCTCAGCTCCCAAGGGACCACCAAGGCCTGGAACCCAGGGACACACCACCTGATCATCATGCCCAGGCCTCCTGGACCAGGCAATGTCCAGTACAGGCAGGCAGTCTGGGCTTGGGGCCAGGACAGGGGTGGATGGTTCTGCTAGGCAGGCCTCCTTCTCCCTACCAGCTGGGCTGGTTGCACTGTAGTTTTGGTTCTGGCAACATATTGCTGCTCACTTTGGTCACACCAGTCCCTGTTTCCCTGGCTAGGCCCAGTGCTGTCCAACCCACCTACACAGGCCCCACACACCCAGTGCCCAACAGGCTCCTGTCAGTCAGGAGGAACCATGCTCATTCCCTGAGGTATCCATGGGAGCCTGCATCCCACAGGGACCCACAGCTCAGGGCCAACCTCCATGGGGGCCTCTTGGTTGTGGTAGTAGGAGCAGGGGGGAGTTGACCTCCAGCCCTCCCATCCTGGCCACTGGGTTTTGTGGGGATCATTCAGTCCTGGGAGCTTCCTGGGGGCCCCAGAAGGTAGAGAATAGGGTGGTCATGGCAGCCTCAGCCCCAGGCTCTGGGCCCAAGTGCAACAGAAGGAAGAGAACAGAGTGGTCATGGCAGCCTCAGCCCCAGGCTCTGGGCCCAAGTGCGACAGTCTTTCAATTCTGGTTTGATCTGGGCGGTAACAATAGGTCTTGTCATTCACACATGGATTGGCTTCAATATAATGCATCAAGGGACTGTGGAGGACACAGATCAGCCTCCAGGCCAGTTACACCTGGTGACTTAGGCAGTGCAGGCTGGGGAGTGGAAAAGCTGACCCCTGACCTCCCCACCTACCCTGCCCACCAGATGCCAGTAGCGGCCAGGGATCCCCGACTTCAGGCAGAGGCAGGCAGCACAGTTGCTGCCTCCTTTGATCCCATCCCAGGGCCCACAGGGTCTGGAGAAACCTGGCAGGGGCTGAGTTGGGAGAATCAGGCAGGGGGATGCCAAGTGAAAAATGTGAGGGACTGGGCATGAGGGGCGCTAAGGGCACAGGGTCTCCTTCCCCTGGGGAGGGGGCAGTGAGACACATAGTAGCCAAGCCTCCGCAGGCACCACCCTGCTGCCAGGCACACTTGGTGTCCATACCCACCCCAACGGCTGCGGGAAGGTTTTCATCAACCAAAGGGGAGGATGCACCCATACCCACATAGGCATTGGTGCCCACACACATCAGAGAAGAAAATTGCTGCTGTGCCCAAGGTGTGGGGAAAGGGGCAATGTCCCCCTTCCTCCCCATGGTGGGTCCAAAATTACCTACTCCTGCCAGCACTCCCACCCCCAACTCCACAAGCTGCTGACCTCCACCACAGTGCCATGCCACGTGCCAAGAACAGCTCAGCAATACATCTCAAAGTGTACTATCCTGGAGCGGTTGTGCTGGGCAAGGGACATGTTTCCTAGTCACAGAGGTTTTCCTTCTTTACCGCTCACCGGACCTGTGCCTCGGTTTTCCCCCACTGTGGCACAGTGTAAAAATCCCATCTTGAAGGCTAGGAACCAAGAAAGGTCACCACACCTGGTGAAATGGGGGGTGAAACTCCCTGCCTTGGACCTCTTGCTCCAGGACTGGTGTCCACTGGGACATGGCCACGCCAGCATCCTGGGGAGGACTGCATTCCTTGCCTGGGGAACCTTGCTCCCGGTTAGGGATCACTAAGTTGAGGCCCCTAATGGATTGGGGAAGGCACAGGGGTAGAATAAAGGTAGCCCCATCATATGGTCCTGTGTAGACCCCAGAAAGCAAGCATTGAGTTCAGACTCTTGTCTGAAGCTGGCCACCTGAAAGTATTTGGGCTTTGGGGTGTGATGAGGGCCTGGGGTCAGGGAACAAAGTGTGCTGGTTTGGACA
>NW_022162970.1:0-3824 GCF_008728515.1 Papio anubis | reverse complement strand
GAGGGAGAAGATGACTTCCTCCAGCGCCCTGGTCGGCAGCGCCAGGCCGGGCTCTCCCAGGGCAACTTCCTCCTGGGCCCTGTGAGCCGCTCCCACAGGGGCCAGTACAGATGCTATGGTGCACACAACCTCTCCCCCGAGTGGTCGGCCCCCAGTGACCCCCTGGACATCCTGATCGCAGGTGAGGAGCCCAGCAGGTTCAGTCAGGGACCCAGGCTCTGCACAGGCCCTGCCGGGGGATCCCAGGTGGTGATGGCCGGGATGAGGGGTGGGGGTCCCAAGGAAGAGAGAGACAGACAGAGACAGGGAATGGGGAGAAGGGAAGACTCAGAGAAAACAGAGACAGAGACTGAGGGTCCCAGATAGAAGCCTGGAGAGGCGTCAGCTCAGAACCAGGTGGGGCAGCCCCTCACCCATCCTTCTTCTCTCCAGGACAGATCCGTGGCACACCCTTCATCTCAGTGCAGCCGGGCCCCAAGGTGGCCTCAGGAGAGAACGTGAGCCTGCTCTGTCAGTCCTCGTGGCAGTTCCACGCTTTCCTTCTGACCCAGGCGGGAGCAGCTGATGCCCACCTCCATCTAAGATCAATGTACAAATATCCTAAGTACCAGGCTGAATTTCCCATGAGTCCTGTGACCTCAGCCCACGCGGGGACCTACAGGTGCTACGGCTCACGCAGCTCCAACTCCTACCTGCTGTCTGTCCCCAGTGACCCCCTGGAGCTCGTGGTCTCAGGTGAGGGCCCTGACCCTGTCCTCTCTGAGCCCAAAGGCTCAGCTCAGGCCTTGCCCCCAGGAGAGCTCTGGGCTGGGATGAAGTGAGTGGGGATGCGACGGGGGTCTCTGCCAGAGGGAGACTCACCCATCAGAGGGGAGGAGGACGACGGCTCCCCCGAAGGCATGCCCACCCTCAGCGGCATCGCCAGCATCATGAACTGGGGAGGTGGGTGGAGGGAGAGGCTGGGAAGACCACAGCCCCCATGTAGAGAAATTTGGTTTGAGGTGGAGACTTCAGGGAAGCCCCAGCTCCTCAGCCTTCTCTCATTCTTTAACCCAGGACTCTCCGGAGGCCCCAGCTCCCCCACAACAGGCCCCACCTCCACATGTGGTAAGTCACTGCGGCTTCTGGACTCAGAGGGAGAACGGCCTCCCCCAGGGCAGCCCTGAGTCTCCCAGAGAATCCCATTCCCCTCAAGGACTCAGGCATGGCCTTCCCTCCAGGGAGCCGGGCAGAGCCAGAGGAGGGGCCACAGGCTCCCAGGGGCTCAGGCTGGGCCGGTGAGGGGCGGGGTCGAGGCAGAGAGAGATGTTGGGGCCCAGCCTGGGGGAGGAGCAGCCGGGCTGACGTGGGGGGCAGGGCAGCCCCAGCCCTCACCTTCCCATCCTGACCCAGCAGGCCCTGAGGACCAGCCCCTCACCCCCACGGGGTCGGAACCCCAGAGTGGTGAGTGGGGGCTCTGAGAGGAGGGTGGGCGGGGTCCTGGGGAGGCAGGGGTGGGTTCTGTCCCAGGTTCAGGCTCCTCTGGAGATGGTGACATGGACAGGCCCCTCCCCTGCCTGGGCCTCAGTTTCTCCAGGTGTAAAGGAGAGAGGCCTGCGGGTGGGAACGTTCCTTTCAGCTCTGACTCCCAGCTGTGACCTCCTGGGAGAGGAGAACTCCCAGGGAAGCCTCCCAGACCCGATTCCGCAGGGGCTTGTCCTGTCCCACCTGCAGCAGTGACGGTGACCTGGGGCAGGGGAGGGGAGCAGGGCTGTGGTTCAGGATGGTCAGGCTTTTTCCCTGCATCTCCGGGGCTCAGCTCTGGTGCAGGGAACAAGGGCTGCGGGTCAGACTCCTGGATTCCCTTCCCAGCTCTGCTGCTTCCTGGCTGGGGGTCCTGGGACAGGCGGTTCACTTCTCTGAGCCTCAGTTTTTCATCTGTAAAGTGGGTGGGGTGGATGTTTCTGTTGTAGGGGTTGGAGGTGGTGAACAGAAGGTCCAGCAGTCACCTGCACACAGTAGGCGCTTATTTCAATGACATCACCCCCATTTCTGATGTCATCATGCTCAAGGTCTGGGAAGGCACCTGGGGGTTGTGACTGGCGTCTTGGTGGCCTTCGTCCTGCTGCTCTTCCTCCTCCTCCTCCTCTTCCTTGTCCTCCGACATCGACGTCAGGGCAAACGTTGGACATTGGGTGAGTAGGGAAGGGGAGACCCTGTGGGCTGACCGAGGGTGGGCTCAGGGTGCAGCCAAAGAGAATCCAAACCACCGGGCAAATGCAGCTTTGAGGAACTGTTCCAGCATTTCTCACCAGGCGAATGGAAAAAGCACTTAATGTCAGTCCCATCTACAAATGTAAAGTGTCCTTCGGGCTCTGTCCATCTCATGGGGCATTTGGAACATGGAGGCAGGAGTGTTTTCAGGTTTCCTTCCTTACCTTCGAGCTGTGTGTGGGGGGCAGGGGACTCCAATGTTCCCAGGGCTGAGGCTCTGTCCTTCTTCCCCCAGCCCAGAGAAAGGCTGATTTCCAACATCCTGCAGGGGCTGTGGAGCCAGAGCCCAGAGACAGAGGCCTTCAGAGGAGGTAATTCTGCCCGAAGACCCGAGACTCCCACCGGGCCCCGTACACTGCCCCTAAAGCTCCCGTTCCTCCCCCAGGTCCAGCCCAGCTGCCGACACCCAGGAAGAAAACCTCTGTGAGTGACAGGAAGAGGCGACCAGCCAGGAGGAGATGGGGGAGGCGACCAGCCAGGAGGAGATGGGGACCCCAAAGTTTCCGTAGCAATGGGGAAAGGGGCACAGGCTGGAAAGGGTCTGGGGCTCAGGGTGAGATGATCTCACCCCACACTGTGGGACCTCGGGAACATCGCAGCCCCTCCCTGCATCGCAGTGGCCCCGTCTGGGAGCTGGACAGGGGCCCACAGGACTGAGAGGTCTCAGGGAACCTTCCCAGGAGACAAACCCCTTGCTCTGTCCCGGCAGATGCTGCCGGGAAGGATACACAGCCTGAGGACGGGGTGGAGCTGGACAGTCGGGTGAGACTCCCCACGCCCCCCCCCCCGCCCCGTCCTGGGCACCAAAGACCTCCTGGTGCCAGATCTAATCCTGCAGGACTTCTCTGTCCTCTTCCCCTGGCTCTCAGCATCGTCACGGTGGACCCCTCCTTGTCCAGCACGCTGCCTCCCGCCTGCTGTGACCTCACTCTCTCCTGCTGTCCTGGGACCTCACAGGCCTCCTCCCGGGTCCCCTTCCCGCTCCTCCTCTGTTTGGCCGTCTGGTGGTTAGAGCGCCCCCCAGGCCTCAGGAGGATGAGGAATAGATGAACCACCCCGCTCCCCTGGCTCCCTTCATTCATTCATCCAGCGAGTGTTCCCAGGGAGCTCACTGTGGATCAGGCTCCCTGTGGGAGCTGCAGACACAGCAGGGAGCAGAGCCGCCCCCGCCTCCCGAGCTCACCTCGTGGTGGGAGACAAAATGCAAATAAATGCATGTGTGCAGGAGTGCAACGTGCTGTAAGAAACATAAACCAGGGAAAGGGCAGAGAGTGTGGGGCAGTGGGGCCAGTCTGAATGTAAGGGGAGGGCTGTCTGCTCAGCTGTCATCTGAGAAGCCTGGATGGAGGGGGCCACAGGATCCTGTAATGGACAAGCCCCTGCAGGCAGAGGAAACAGCCGTGCAAAGGCCCCGAGGCAGCAGCGAGCTCTTGCAGGAAGGCCGTGTGAGGCTGCAGCCAAATGGGCAAGGTCAGAGTGAGGAGGAGAGGCCAGAACCACAGGGAGGGAGCGGCCAAACCCTACATGGCCTTAGGGCATCCCTGAGATTCCATCAGGAAAGGGATGTAATC
>NW_022162969.1:0-3825 GCF_008728515.1 Papio anubis | reverse complement strand
TTTTTGAGATGGAGTTTGGCTCTTGTTGCCCAGGCTGGAGTGCAATGGCGCGATCTTGGCTCACCACAATCTCTGCCTCCCAGTTCAAGCGATTCTCCCACCTCAGCCTCTCAAGTAGCTGGGATTACAGGCATGCCCCACCATGCCTGGCTAATTTTATATTTTTAATAGAGATGGGCTTTCTCCATGTTGGTCAGGCTGGTCTCGAACTCCTGACCTCAGGTGATCCACAAGCCTCAGCCTCCCAAAGTGCTGGGATTACAGGCATGAGCCACCGTGCCCAACCTGCCAAATGCATTCTTAAGATGTCTTTCACAATGTGTCAATCATATTTATTCTATCCATACAATATTTATATGGGCCATGTCTTTACATTTTCTTTAAAAACAGTGATATATTTCTTTAAAAACAGTGATATATAAAGTATTTAACCTGATTTTCCTTTTACTTTACTAAGATAACAACTTCACTAATAAGTAAATAGAAATTTTAAAAATAGTTTTGAAAGTGTTCTGTACTTTTTATATATCATTTTTGATAACACATGGTGAAGACAGAAGGGAGTATGAAAGAAGATGGGATTTGGCATGTCATTCTTTTAATATCTTCCTGTTGATCTGGGACCATGGAGTATACACCAGTATGTCCAAGGATGATAGTGCTATCTGGCTTAAAGTCAATTAATTTTAATCCAGATTAGTTTAACAATATTGATAAGCATCCAGACAAATTCTATCCAATAGGATGAATACTTTGTAATAGCAGAAAGATTTTATATCTTTACATTCTCCAATGAAGTCATCACAAGCAACATATGACTACTGATAATTTTTCAATATGGCTAGTGTGACTGAATTTTAAAATTTCAATTAATTTAGATTTAGTTACATGTGGTTTCCCATAAGACAGCAAAGATCTAGATTAAACCTTATTTCAATGTGTCTCATATGAAACCAATGAGTATTCCAAGAGATGTTTTCCATTGAGCTTTATTAGGTACTCAACTACAGAAAATAGGAAAAGAGGTAGCAATGTAATTTCTTTCTATACCATTGAGAAAATAAAGCCACTGTTAATAAAATCACATACTGAATGGACATTTATTCCTTAACTACTTGATGTCAGATATTGTGCAAGAATCTCTGGAACCACACATAAATATTAGACATAAATCCTGTCCTAAGAAGCATAGAGGCTAGTGAAGAAGTGAACACAAACAAGGCAGAGTAACAAATATTGTAGCAAAACCACGTGCTCATTGCTATTGGAATGTAGAGATGAAAATTTTAATTTTGCCTAAAATTGATAAGAAGTGGTATTATATTAGGTGAGGCAAGCTTATGACTAGAATATTCAGGAAAGCATAAGGTACCTACATTTTACTCCTGAGCTGGCTATATCATGTTCTAAAACATATTATTACCACATTTTCCAATGAGTCTCAACCACTGAAAAACTACATACATATATGCACTTCCAAGATGAAGAACACAGTTAGCATTAATTTGGGTAAAATTTTAAATTCAGGTTTATGCATTAGTGCTACTTGTTCCTACCAGTAAGACAATATCTTCTTCTTATTAAACACACAATAAATGTTTTAAAAGAAATTAATGTGTGGCCGGGTGCGGTGGCTCAAGCCTGTAATCCCGGTACTTTGGGAAGCCAAGGCAGGAGGATCACTTGAGGTCAGGAGTTTGAGACCAGCCTGGCCAACATGGCAAAACCTTGTCGCTACTGAAAATACAAAAATTAGCCAGGTGTGGTCGTACACGCCTGTGGTCCCAGCTACTCAGGAGGCTGAGGCAAGAGAATAGCTTGAAGCTGGGAGGCAGAGGTTTCAGTGAGCTGAGATGGTGCCATTGCACTCCAGTCTGGGTGACAGATCAAGTACTCCATCTCAAAAAAAAAAAAAAAAAAAAGAGAGACAGATAAATTAATGTGGAAAGACAGGCATTTAAATACATATACAATTTAGCAAACTAAAAAAATCTGTAACTATGACAATACCTATATTTTTTCCACTTTATTGAGTTATATTTATATACCATAAAACCCACTCATTGTAAGGGTATAGTGCAATGCTTTGTAGTAAATTTATAGACTTGTGAAACCATCTTCAAAATTCAGTTTTAAAACATGTCCATCACCCCAAGTACTTTCTTCCAGCCCACTGGCAGTTCAAGCATCCTCCCCCAGATTAAATAACCGCGGATTCTGGCCTCTACACATTTGTCCTCTCAGAACTGTCCATCTAAATGGAACTTTAGGACTGCTTTGGAATTCTATCTTGTTTTACTAACTGTCCTTTAGTTAATTTAGAAAATTTAAAATCACTAACAACCCTTACAAGAACATGCAAGAAAGGCACTAACTGCTGGAAAGAGCCTTGAATTAGGAGCAGGATGACTTTATCTGTTCTTCATGCTGGGTGGGGGCAGAGAACTTGATTTCATAGTGTGTCCTTTTTACCTGTGTGTATAGTGACTAATTGCTGCAGACAGACAGCTGCTGTTCAGGGCACACTGCAGGGATGTTGGTGCTCACACAAACGCCTGTGTGTTTGAAATGCTATCCTCCTCTCTTCTGTCAGTAGCCTTAGAAACCTCTTCATGCTGAGTCAGTAAGTGGAGACCAGGAAAGAAGGGTGGGAAACAATAGTTTCCTGGAGTTTGTGCATTGTCCTCAGCAGTACTTCATGCCAGGAAGTGCTTTCTCTGATAGAGTCTTTTTAAAAAGCATTGATTACTCACACTCCCATACATGCACAAGTACACATAAAAAGTCAAGTGCCACTTAGGTAAGAATAGGGACTTAAAGTTCGCTTGGGATTAATTTTTCTTCTCTTCTTTCCTTCCCTTCCCTGCTAAATAAAAGCATGTGAGATATGTCAAAACAGTGTGTCCTACTGTGAGTTTCTTTGTATTTTGTTTTTAAATCTTTCTTGGGAATGAGAAAGTCATGATTAGTGATTTGTGATTTAGCGCCATTCTGATTAACGAGGACTTAAGCTGCAGTTTCTGCTATTATGAATCAAATGTCACAGTTCATTAGAGTAGAGCCAGTTCAGGCCATTCCAAGCTTATATCTGTGTTTCCAATATTAAATATTTTCCTCAGGATTTATTAACTTGGCATCAAGATGTCCCAAGTGTGTCTTTTTTCAATTAAACAAGAAAATAACAGAGTATAACTTTTTCAGTTCCATTAATGTTCAAGAAGACAGGTGTGAGCTAGAGAAGCAAAACAATCTCTAATGATTGTAGAAATACCTTGAGATAATAGATGTTAGGAATTAACAGACATAAACCAGCTTTTACTTATGCTTATAAGTATAGGATATGTAGGTTAATTCTTTCTACCCCTTAAGCCAGATGCTATTTTTCTGGAGCCAGACACATGCTATTTTTAAATGTATTTGTGAGACTTTGTACTTGGGCTTTACTCAGTGTGTCACTTTTACAATTATGCTGGAAATGTTCATTGTTTATCTTCTTTGTATTACATGTCAACTCTTTATGAAATGAGGTTGCCATATATCTCTGAAGTAAAATGTAAATATATATACTATAAAATAATTTTTAAATGTTTGATTATATAGTTAGGTGATTACTTATAACTGCATATTTTTATGTACTCTTAAAATTTTACATATGGGAATAAAACTCTCAACATTTTTAACCTGGCTGCCTCATGCAAGGTGATTAATATAAGAGCTGAATAATTAAGAATATGGGCTGAGTTCGGTAGCTTAGGATAATAATCCCAGCTCTTTGGAGGCTGAGGCGGGAAGACTGCTTGAGGCTGGGAGTTTACTAGCCTGGAC
>NW_022162968.1:0-3830 GCF_008728515.1 Papio anubis | reverse complement strand
CCCTGTGAACAGAGAGACCCACAGTGAGCCCTGGGATCAGAGACAGCCTCCCATATCGTCATATCTGCATCCCCGAGACACTCACATCTGGGAGCTGCCACCAGGAGGAGGAAGAACCACAGGTGCTTCATGTTCTTGCACAGGATGTCCGTGACTCTCAGAGAGCATTTCCCATGTGAGCTGGACCCTGAATTTAAGGAAATGTGTGGTGGTTTCCTGTGGGTGCCTAAGTGAGGATTTGCATGTGGGTGGTGCCTTTGTATGGAGAGGTGAAAAGGGATGAGGGAGGCCCCAGTCTTTTGGGCTCACCCTGAGAGGAGGATGCTGGCTGTGCCCTCTGAGAACTCAGTTCTCTTCCTGGGGCCTCCCCTCACCAAGCCCAGAGTCCTCTTCTTCCAGGTAGGGAGATGTGCTCAAGGAGCTGGTCTGGGAGATGAGTGTGATCATGGATCAAGGACAGATTTTGGAATAGGTTCAATGCTGTTCTACCCGTGAAGATTTATATGAAACCAACCAAACATCCAGGTTATCTAAATTGTCAAATCTCCATTCAAAAACATTAGGGCAGCAGCTAAATATATTAGTCACAGTGAATTTATATAAACCTACATCCATGCAATGTTTATTGTAATTCAGAATATCCATCATGGTTAGAGGGAATATATCTGTCCCGGAGAGTGTGTCATTTAAAAGAAAAACAAAAAAAAAATTCTGAGACCTTCCCTTTTGTGAACGTTTGAAGCTTGGGATTTTGTCTGCAATCTCAGGAGAAGGTAGTGGGATGTATCTCCAACCACGTCAATGTGTGATGCTGAGAATATGGCCTGACCTTTATACACTTCTGTGTGAATAGATGTACATTGGGGATCACAGTGACAATTTCAGTCAAAAACGGTAATAGGTCAGCACAAGAGCATAGTCTCATCATCAAGATTAGTGCAATTGCCTTTCCTGGGAACAAGAGAGGACATCTGTGAGCCCTCCCCTCTGAGAGCACAAGGAACTCTGGTTCTTCCCTGACAGGTCACACTTCTGAAACATGGCTGGACAATGACACTCAAGCCGAGTCCTCACCCACATATTTATCGTGTCAGGTGCACCTGTGTCTGAAAGACTTTCTCCTTCATTGAATTGCATGAACATACCTTAGAGTTTGCGGCATTGCAACTTGGGCATTTGACATTAGTTTGGTGAATTTTGAGTGTACTGTCCACTCAAGCCCTTCTCCAGGGACGTGTCTCACCCAATTCATCCCATAGGTGGTAAAGCTGTAACCAGAAGCCTTGCAGAAGTCCTTCACTGAGGCCCCAGGCTGCTTCACCTCAGGCCCAGACTGCACCAGCTGCACCTGGGAGTGGGCACCTGTGGAGAGGAGACAGGATTGCGTGAAGTCTCACTTGACTGGCCTGGTTTCTCTGTCAGCCCTGGGACTGGGGAGCCCCTTAACTTTTGCTGCTGACGCCAAGAAGAGGATCCTGTGGGTCCTGTCCATGGTAGGGTGTGGTCACGAGGAGGGGTGTGGTTGTTGGGTGTCGCCTTTGGGGCACAGAGTTATTAGCCTCAGTGATTTGCATATTCTTGAAGGATGCTATTTAATAGCCCAATTCCTGACCCAGTATGAGAAAGAGCAAATACATGACACATGGACGACACAGTTGTAGAAGCTGAGGGTTCAAGCTGTAATCCTGTTAGAGGCCATGTGTCCCCTACACATCCCTGAACTCTGTGTTGACAGAGCTTCCCCCACTGGAGAACAAGCTCCCCCAGGACATGCACCTCACTTTGAATCCACATTTGAATGAATCAGGGACAACTTGAACCATTTCTAGACCTTAATATGTGAATGCGTTATTTGGGAATGAGTGTGTTTGTCCAAAAATTGCACTGATTTAAAAGAAAGGAGCTCTTCCTGACCTCCAGCTGCTTACTATTAAGATAACTAGCAGAGTTTGAAATCCCCATTGTGAAAGTGGTTCTCATTACAACATCCAGTTTGATAAATGCTCACAATTGAATGGAATATTTATACAAACATCAGAAGTCCTTGTGAAATACTTATATTAGATATTTTTAAAGGAAGACTGGGGCCCTGAGAGGAACCCCTCCCCAGCCTCCTGTGCACCTGCTCTGGGGCGGGAGCCTGTGCTGGGTTTATCCTGAGCGCCCCCTGCAACCCAGCCCCTAGCCAGCAGGAGCATTTCTGTCTGAACTTAGAGAGTATATTCCTACCGGTGTCTCTAGTCCAGTATAAAGTAGCTGTGCCCTGGCTCAGAATTCTTCTTTAGTGACACAACATGCTTCTCACACCATCTTTTGAAATACTGAATTGGCCTTAGGAAACCCAGAGAACTGTACAGGGAGACCCGAAGAAAAGATCTACTGCATCACTGGGGAGCCCTTTCCTGGAGCTCCAGAGGCACTGAATCGTTTGACATATGGTGAACCCAAAAACTCTTCAGGGATTTGGCGGGGGATTCTTATTTTCTTTAGGGTCCTGCAGTTGAGTATTGCACCCGAGAATACCTGCAGGTGCAGTTGCACGTGGACAGAAGCCCAACTCAACTCTAGTATTCAAATAACACACACACACACACACACACACATTGTGGCTAATTTTAACATTAATCGGCCCATGTTTTTCCTTTCTTTTCTGGTATCCATGTCAAGGAAAACACTCCCTACACTGGCACTAAGGATGGTATGTGTCTACTTTCTGCAAACAGAAGAAAACAGAATACAAGTGGACACTTGGGAAGTGCACGCACATTGAATTCAGCTGGTCTCACTTTGGAACCCTGCAGACGTGCCATGAAAAGTAAATTTGAGGCCAGTGAGGGTGAAATCATTTCCTTGGTGCTGAAGTTGCTGTTGTCAGAGACTTCAAATTGCTCTATTTTCCTGAACTTTTTTTTTTATCCTATTTTCCTCCTCAGATAGAGTTTGTGCATTGCCACGCTCTCATATTTAATCCATATTGACTAAATTGGTGAATGTGTGGTAAATGTGTGGAACACGGAAGCATTACAAGTTCTTACAGATGCATCTTAATACTCTGGTGATCTTCTTTCTCTGGACTGTGCCCGATACAGGAAGTCTCCAGGTGTGAAGCTGATTTTTGCTCTTTTCTCGATGGAACATCACAGGAAAATTTTTGTAAATGTGCCCCTTTTGGCTAATTGTAGCCATTTTCATGATAAGGAAGGCTGCTGGTATGGGCTTGTAATGGGGATGGATTGCCTTTCCCCACATACATAAGGATGTAAAAACGGGTTGTCTGCCTGAAGAAGGTCTCGGTGTTTTATCAGAGATTTGGTCTCCTGGTAATACAGCCATGCAGGGATCTAGGTGGATTCTCACCCTGAGAACCTGGAGGTTCCTGGAGGAAAGGGCGATAAGAGTATGGGGGGTGGGGCTCCCAGGATCTCTCACCCTCATGCTAGTCCAGACATGCTCTTTATGTTTATTTAGTTCAGATTTTCATATAACAAATCACACAGCCAGGCTCATTTAAATTATCCATATTCAGGCCATATGGGACCAGCAGCTGAGTGTAATAATCACATTGAACTCAGACAAATCTGGACCCAATCCAATTTTTTACTGTAGCTCAGAGCATCTTTACTGACTCACTTAACTTGGAGATTATTTCTTCCCTGAAAGAACTGTAAGGGTTGCTGTGGAGCCTCCGTGGGATTGGATTTTTTTGAATCAGCCTGTCATACAGGGTATTCAGACCTTTACACTAAGATGGAAATTATTCCTAGTGACATGGAAATGGCTGGCAGCCCTCAATTCAGTTAATTCCTTTGGTTCACCTGAGTGTCTACAAG
>NW_022162967.1:0-3830 GCF_008728515.1 Papio anubis | reverse complement strand
CCCTGTGAACAGAGAGACCCACAGTGAGCCCTGGGATCAGAGACAGCCTCCCATATCGTCATATCTGCATCCCCGAGACACTCACATCTGGGAGCTGCCACCAGGAGGAGGAAGAACCACAGGTGCTTCATGTTCTTGCACAGGATGTCCGTGACTCTCAGAGAGCATTTCCCATGTGAGCTGGACCCTGAATTTAAGGAAATGTGTGGTGGTTTCCTGTGGGTGCCTAAGTGAGGATTTGCATGTGGGTGGTGCCTTTGTATGGAGAGGTGAAAAGGGATGAGGGAGGCCCCAGTCTTTGGGGCTCACCCTGAGAGGAGGATGCTGGCTGTGCCCTCTGAGAACTCAGTTCTCTTCCTGGGGCCTCCCCTCACCAAGCCCAGAGTCCTCTTCTTCCAGGTAGGGAGATGTGCTCAAGGAGCTGGTCTGGGAGATGAGTGTGATCATGGATCAAGGACAGATTTTGGAATAGGTTCAATGCTGTTCTACCCGTGAAGATTTATATGAAACCAACCAAACATCCAGGTTATCTAAATTGTCAAATCTCCATTCAAAAACATTAGGGCAGCAGCTAAATATATTAATCACAGTGAATTTATATAAACCTACATCCATGCAATGTTTATTGTAATTCAGAATATCCATCATGGTTAGAGGGAATATATCTGTCCCGGAGAGTGTGTCATTTAAAAGAAAAACAAAAAAAAAATTCTGAGACCTTCCCTTTTGTGAACGTTTGAAGCTTGGGATTTTGTCTGCAATCTCAGGAGAAGGTAGTGGGATGTATCTCCAACCACGTCAATGTGTGATGCTGAGAATATGGCCTGACCTTTATACACTTCTGTGTGAATAGATGTACATTGGGGATCACAGTGACAATTTCAGTCAAAAACGGTAATAGGTCAGCACAGGAGCATAGTCTCATCATCAAGATTAGTGCAATTGCCTTTCCTGGGAACAAGACAGGACATCTGTGAGCCCTCCCCTCTGAGAGCACAAGGAACTCTGGTTCTTCCCTGACAGGTCACACTTCTGAAACATGGCTGGACAATGACACTCAAGCCGAGTCCTCACCCACATATTTATCGTGTCAGGTGCACCTGTGTCTGAAAGACTTTCTCCTTCATTGAATTGCATGAACATACCTTAGAGTTTGCGGCATTGCAACTTGGGCATTTGACATTAGTTTGGTGAATTTTGAGTGTACTGTCCACTCAAGCCCTTCTCCAGGGACGTGTCTCACCCAATTCATCCCATAGGTGGTAAAGCTGTAACCAGAAGCCTTGCAGAAGTCCTTCACTGAGGCCACAGGCTGCTTCACCTCAGGCCCAGACTGCACCAGCTGCACCTGGGAGTGGGCACCGGTGGAGAGGAGACAGGATTGTGTGAAGTCTCACTTGACTGGCCTGGTTTCTCTGTCAGCCCTGGGACTGGGGAGCCCCTTAACTTTTGCTGCTGACGCCAAGAAGAGGATCCTGTGGGTCCTGTCCATAGTAGGGTGTGGTCACGAGGAGGGGTGTGGTTGTTGGGTGTTGCTCTTAGGGCACAGAGTTATTAGCCTCAGTGATTTGCATATTCTTGAAGGATGCTATTTAATAGCCCAATTCCTGACCCAGTATGAGAAAGAGCAAATACATGACACATGGACGACACAGTTGTAGAAGCTGAGGGTTCAAGCTGTAATCCTGTTAGAGGCCATGTGTCCCCTACACATCCCTGAACTCTGTGTTGACAGAGCTTCCCCCACTGGAGAACAAGCTCCCCCAGGACATGCACCTCACTTTGAATCCACATTTGAATGAATCAGGGACAACTTGAACCATTTCTAGACCTTAATATGTGAATGCGTTATTTTGGGAATGAGTGTGTTTGTCCAAAAATTGCACTGATTTAAAAGAAAGGAGCTCTTCCTGACCTCCAGCTGCTTACTATTAAGATAACTAGCAGAGTTTGAAATCCCCATTGTGAAAGTGGTTCTCATTACAACATCCAGTTTGATAAATGGTCACAATTGAATGGGATATTTATACAAACATCAGAAGTCCTTGTGAAATACTTATATTAGATATTTTTAAAGGAAGACTGGGGCCCTGAGAGGAACCCCTCCCCAGCCTGCTGTGCACCTGCTCTGGGGCGGGAGCCTGTGCTGGGTTTATCCTGAGCGCCCCCTGCAACCCAGCCCCTAGCCAGCAGGAGCATTTCTGTCTGAACTTAGAGAGTATATTCCTACCGGTGTCTCTAGTCCAGTATAAAGCGGCTGTGCCCTGGCTCAGAATTCTGCTTTAGTGACACCACATGCTTCTCACACCATCTTTTGAAATAGTGAGTTGGCCTTAGGAAACCCAGCGAACTGTGCAGGGAGACCCGAAGAAAAGATCTACTGCATCACTGGGGAGCCCTTTCCTGGAGCTCCAGAGGCACTGAATCGTTTGACATATGGTGAACCCAAAAACTCTTCAGGGATTTGGCGGGGGATTCTTATTTTCTTTAGGGTCCTGCAGTTGAGTATTGCACCCGAGAATACCTGCAGGTGCAGTTGCACGTGGACAGAAGCCCAACTCAACTCTAGTATTCAAATAACACACACACACACACACACACACATTGTGGCTAATTTTAACATTAATCGGCCCATGTTTTTCCTTTCTTTTCTGGTATCCATGTCAAGGAAAACACTCCCTACACTGGCACTAAGGATGGTATGTGTCTACTTTCTGCAAACAGAAGAAAACAGAATACAAGTGGACACCTGGGAAGTGCATGCACATTGAATTCAGCTGGTCTCACTTTGGAACCCTGCAGACGTGCCATGAAAAGTAAATTTGAGGCCAGTGAGGGTGAAATCATTTCCTTGGTGCTGAAGTTGCTGTTGTCAGAGACTTCAAATTGCTCTATTTTCCTGAACTTTTTTTTTTATCCTATTTTCCTCCTCAGATAGAGTTTGTGCATTGCCACACTCTCATATTTAATCCATATTGACTAAATTGGTGAATGTGTGGTAAATGTGTGGAACACGGAAGCATTACAAGTTCTTACAGATGCATCTTAATACTCTGGTGATCTTCTTTCTCTGGACTGTGCCCGATACAGGAAGTCTCCAGGTGTGAAGCTGATTTTTGCTCTTTTCTCGATGGAACATCACAGGAAAATTTTCGTAAATGTGCCCCTTTTGGCTAATTGTAGCCATTTTCATGATAAGGAAGGCTGCTGGTATGGGCTTGTAATGGGGATGGATTGCCTTTCCCCACATACATAAGGATGTAAAAACGGGTTGTCTGCCTGAAGAAGGTCTCGGTGTTTTATCAGAGATTTGGTCTCCTGGTAACACAGCCATGCAGGCATCTAGGTGGATTCTCACCCTGAGAACCTGGAGGTTCCTGGAGGAAAGGGCTATAAGAGTATGGGGGGTGGGGCTCCCAGGATCTCTCACCCTCATGCTAGTCCAGACATGCCCTTTATGTTTATTTAGTTCAGATTTTCATATAACAAATCACACAGTCAGGCTCATTTAAATTATCCATATTCAGGCCATATGGGACCAGCAGCTGAGTGTAATAATCACATTGAACTCAGACAAATCTGGTCCTAATCCAATGTTTACCGTAGCTCAGAGCATCTTTACTGACTCACTTAACTTGGAGATTATTTCTTCCCTGAAAGAACTGTAAGGGTTGCTGTGGAGCCTCCGTGGGATTGGATTTTTTTGAATCAGCCTGTCATACAGGGTATTCAGACCTTTACACTAAGATGGAAATTATTCCTAGTGACATGGAAATGGCTGGCAGCCCTCAATTCAGTTAATTCCTTTGGTTCACCTGAGTGTCTACAAG
>NW_022162966.1:0-3833 GCF_008728515.1 Papio anubis | reverse complement strand
AAAGTTAATTTATAGTTTCTCTGTTAAAGGAAAAAGCAACTTATTCTATCATATACTGTTTTAGAAGTCATATTATTATTTAACATGATTTAACTAAAGCATAATGGCTATAGCTCATGTATATTACAACCATGTTAAGTGTGGACTTCCTAGGCAAGATATTCATTTTCCATTTGTCATCAGTATTAAAATGCTATAATACATTTTCACAGAATTTGAGTACTACTTATATCTTATGCATTTAAAGATCTTGAGCATAGTGAAATTATCTTTTCATGGCATCATTTTTCTAGCCTTCAATAGGGAATATATTAAAGCCACAAAATAATGTTTTAAATTAAAAATATATAGCATATTTACAGTTATTAACATTCAGTTTTCAATAAATGTTTTACATATATTAACAAAATTAATTACTATTATTATTTTGTACCCAATATGGAAATGAAGAATTTTGCAGAGGCATATCTTATTAACATAGTCTGGAGCAATACATCTATGTGTTAAGGTTATAAAGATAATAAGTACATCTTATAAAATATTTGAAAAATTAGAAGATACAGGAAATTTTCACTTTCAATATTCAGAGTTAATTGTTACTATTAAGACCAGCTGAAGTTTTAATCACTGAAATCAACGACTTCACTTTCCGGACTGAACTAGATTTGTTGATTTTAGTGAAGGCCCTGAACATTGTAACTCTATATTACAACTTCAGCCAAGAAATTAAGGAAGTTTAAGTGATTTTCTAAAATTAAAAATAAAGTTTGATTATACCATTTATTTCCATTTATTTTAAACTTTGAAAACACCAGAAATAGCCTGCAAAAATAATTGTCAAATAAATGAGAAACCATTTAATTATTGAGTTTTACATTTTGTGCCTTATGTGCTACAGTAAAAACTGAGGAGAGAAAAGTCCACATTGAAGGAAGAAATGAAATTCCTTGATGAGGGCAACCTTTTTTCTTGAAGATTAAGAACCAAAGAATTAGGTTTCATCCAGTGTATATTCAACCAAATTGTTCATCTGAGTCAACAGCCAAGATACTTTAGTAAATTAAATCATAAACAGAAACTATTATGTAACAGAAAAATTGTCCCCTATTTTTGGTTGAATTATATTTAAAAGAATAATTAAATGTTTATCATTTACTTTTAAAATACCTGATAGCTGATTAGCATATGATTGTATAATTATATAATAATTTTCTTTTTAATTGTTGCTTTTTTATTTTATTAGCTGTTTTTTTAGAGGTTTACAACCTACTAATGTTTTTGGTGGTTCATGTAGAAACAAAATAAAAAAAAATATATGGGTCAAATTGGTCTTTTAGGCCTACATAAACATTTAAAGAAATATGAAAGCAATTTTAAAACAAATTGTTTCATTTTTTACTTATTCCTTTATGCTCTGCTCTTCATATTATGTATGTCATTTAGAATAGAGTTTTTAGGTTGGTCCTTTAGTACAGGGTTAGTTAAGAAGAAACCCTACATACATGGTGGTGTATACAGTGGATGATTAATGTAGTAGGCAATCCAAGAAGTAAATCCCCAGTAAAAGGCACAACTCTGCAAGCAAAACAAAACAATATAAAAGTTAGGAAAAATATGTAATATGTATTTCAATTGTGACATAAACATTTATATTATATGCATGTCACAATTTGAAACCACCCCATACATTTATATTAGACACTGCAGCATTTATACATAAAATGGTACAAATTGTCTAAGCTAAATAAATGGAATATTTCTTTGCACAATATAATAGTGAGAGAGAAGCCAGGTAGGGGATAGTTTGGCAGGCAGAGAGGGAGGGTCTCAGGAGAGGGCCAACACCTGTGGACTGTGTGCCTGCACTGCCCCTGTTATGCAGTTAGCAGGAGAAAATATGGTCAAGAAGTTCCTGTTATACCAAGATGTGTTTGCTCAGAAGGGACTTTCCATCCACCCACAGAGGCACAGACAAGGACCGGGGGTGTCCTAAAATGATCCTGACCACATTATAATGCTATTAGCATTGTGCTTTAACCCTCCCCACTCCATGGGTTTCTCTTAGGCACTCATGAGTAATAACCAAGATGGAGTAGCTATAGCCAACCCTAGGCATGCAGGCATGCACAGATGCAACACTCCTGGGGGGAATTTTACCCCTCCCCTTAGGGTGGACCCCACAAAAGACTTCCTTGCCTTTGCCACATAAAGACTGAGGACTCAGCCCCATTTCTTACAACCCTATTCTGGTCCCCTGTTGCTGCTGAGAGCATTTCTATTGCTTAATAAATGCTACTCTGCCTTATGCACTCTCCGGTGTCCATGTTCCTTATTCTTCCTAGTCGTGGGACAAGAAATCGGACCTCACTAAACTAAGGAATAAGGAGACAGCAAGATTTTGCGGGATTGCTCAGGATCATGGGCAGGGTGAATAAGAGCAGACTTCTTTACTTCCATTTCCAAGAGCTCTTGGTTCTCTTTATTATATGAAACCAAACAAAGCACTGGACCTCTGTCAGCTAGTTAAGAGTGAACAGCATGGCTGTTGCTCCTACAAGACTCAGAGGACAAGCTTACTGATGAGGACTTTGTCAAAACTTCTTCATCCATGGGTTTTGGCAATGTTCATTCTGTTCCAATCCAGTTTCCTTTCATGAAGCTCTAGCTGTTGTGTGGGACTTAGAAGGATGTCCTGGGGCAACTGAAGGTGTCTGACTGAAGCTACATTTTGGTGTTACGCAAAGGTCCTTGGACTGGTTCCAGTCCCTGACAGCCCATTATGGTGTTGGATAAAGATTTCCAGTATTTTCTATCACATTTTCTTTCTTTTGAGACTATGATGGTTGTTCTCTCTTCTTTATATTCAATGTTATGTATGTTTTTTGCAAGCAGGAGAGATAATATTATTGGGAAAATTGAGTAGCTTGCTTATTCATCAGAAGTGTAACCCAGAACAACGTCACTTTTACCTGTTCTTAGAACAAGGGATATATGAAGATTTAGAGAGTTTCCTTTCTCCTGTCAAGGAGACCGACTGGCACTGTACAGGAGGCTATTTCTCCCTGGGTGACTATTTTCCTCTCCATTTAGGCTGCTTCTTTTTTTCCATGAGAGATGTCAGCAATGCTCAGTAAGCACAGAAGTGTACACTATGCAAGAAATCAATTTTCTCATTCTAGGAGGCTTATTTTGAGGGATGCACACCAAGCCCCAAACTCCTCTCTTTCAAACCTCTGTATGAAAAGGATTTGGACATAAAGTTACAGGCTAACATTCCAAACTTTGTCAAGGTGCCTGATAAGGCAAGGATTTGTTTCTGTGGATCCAGGGGAGCCCTAATTCCCTGGCTACTAGCACACAGAATTAGCCAAGCCAACCCCTACATTTTCAAAGACACCTATTCTTACTCCAAGAATAACAACCCCTGGGCAGGAAGAAGGGACTAGTTTTGGAGGTCGGTCACTTTCATTTCCTTGAATGCTATGATCTGGCTCTGTCCATTACCTATCAGTCAACGGATGCTCCTTAAAGATTTAAGGACACCCACCTCCAGTAATGTTTCTTGCCCCAATTCAATTACGTCAATGTATTTTCCAAGTTTCAAGTGGGAAGCTTTGGGTCTGAAGCCCAAAAGAAGAAATAGATCTGAGGGACCCCAAAGGTAGTCAACACTGGAGAGCTAGGGTGCAGCATAGGTAAGTGTGACTATTCCTACCTTCCAGCCCTCATAGTCTGTTGTTGGAGGGCACACTTGCATCCACAGGTGACGCCTATATAGGTTGCTGAAACCCAGAGGATACAAGGAGGAGGAGAGGAGAAAGGAGATGCCTTTT
>NW_022162965.1:0-3833 GCF_008728515.1 Papio anubis | reverse complement strand
TTTACCCAATAAATAAAACAGCAAAGAATGCACCCCTCAAAAAATAAGTTGGGACATCTCTGCCACCCCCTCAGTCCCCAGGGGGCATCTGAGCCACCTCCACCCTGGGCCTTTCTGTGTTCTGGGATTTTCACCAGCTGCGCTTCCTGTGACCTTGGTAGCAATAAGATTCTACAGTGGAATCGGAGCTTTCTCTAAGACAACTGGTCCCATATTCTGTGTCATAAAGTCTTCATTCGAGCTATTCCTTGTCACCCAGGCAACATTCATTTGGCAGATAGTGACTGAGCACAACCAGGAATCAGGCACTGCGCTAGGTGCTTGGGATACATCTGTGACCAACACAAAGTTCCCCACCCCGGGGGAGCTCTATGTGGCCCAGAATCTGGATCTCTGCCCCCAACCCCCATCCTCAAGGCAGAGTCCCAGAGACGTCCTAAATCTCACACAGGCTGAGTTGTGCTTAATCCATTTCTGCAGACACAGCTCATGTACAAATGGGCCAAGCCGAAAATCTGTAGCGAAGACCTTGAGGGGGCGGTGAAGCTGCCTGCCTCTGGTGTGAAGACCAGCTGCCCACCCTGCAACCCAGGCTTCTTCAAAACCAGTAACAGCACCTGCCAGCCCTGCCCATACGGTTCCTACTCCAATGGCTCAGGTAACCTCCTCACCACCCCACTCCCTGCAGCACACCCATCCCCACATCGACTGTGCGGGTGGGCTGCGTGGGCACTCAGAGTGGCCAGTTGAATGCAGACCCCGCCCTTCCAAGGGAGGCAGTAAGGACCAGGCCACCTCTGAGGACTAAATTCAGAAGAGAGGTCAGGGCTGGCCTCGTCTGCAGGTCAGAGTCAGACTTGAGGCTGCCTTCCTTCCTCCTCACTCCAACTGCAAATGTGACTCAGGCCTGAAAGTGCCCAATCCTCAAAGCAGAGCTTCCAGCATATGGCAGAGATGCTGACTAGAAGCCTTAAGGGGCTGGGATGACCAGCTCGACACAACCAAAACCTATAAGCCATGCTGCCTTGGGGTGATTGTGTACCTGTTAATATGAATGCATTTAATGATAATATGACAATAATATGAATTACATGTATCAGACTAGAGATACAGTTAAGTTTTGAAATGAAAATTGGTGTGGGCAAATAGGATGGTTGGCATATTGGAATGAAGGTTCAGTGTTTACATCTTGAGTTAGTTAAATACATTGTCAGAATGTTTTTGAGTCCACTTGATACAACTTCCTGCAGCGGTACTTAGCAGCCAGGCTTGTGGGCTGCCCACGACTGTTGGCACTTGTCTGTGTGGCAGCAGCTCCAGTCAGAGTGACTGCAGCCTTCCCGCTGAATGCATGGATCTTGTGGTTTCCCAGATTGTACCCACTGCCCTGCGGGGACTGAACCTGCTGTGGGATTTGAATACAAATGGTGGAACACGCTGCCCACAAACATGGAAACGACCGTTCTCAGTGGGATCAACTTCGAGTACAAGGGCATGACAGGTAATTGCCTCTCCCTGTGCCATGAGCTGTCAGCTCCCTGCACACCCTCAGTTCTTCCAACTTCACATTTCTTCATAATAGTGATGTCTGAGAAAAATAAGCTAACTATGTCATGCATTCCCTTGAAAGTTCCATTCCTCATGGACATATGTTCTGCCAAGACGGCTTTAGAGGAAGGAACAGAGCTAGAAACATGAGCGTGCACTTCAAAGGTCTTGCTCTGAGAGCTTCAGGGTCTTTGACCAAAGTGGCAGGATAAGTAACATGGTTCATGTTCAGTGGTGGTTCTGGGCGCCTCAAAAGATGGTGTCAAACCTTCCTTCCAGAGTGTCGTCTGGGTGCACATTTGCCTTGCACCCAAGAGCACAAGGTATTAACTCTTCCCTTTCCTTTTCAGGCTGGGAGGTGGCTGGTGATCACATTTACACAGTTGCTGGAGCCTCAGACAATGACTTCATGATTCTCACTCTGGTTGTGCCGGGATTTAGGTGAGGAATCCAAAGCACAGGGGAGTCCAGGCCAGCGTGGCCATATCCGATTCCCACGTATTTTGGAATCTTGTAGAGGAGAGGCCTTCTGGGGTTGTGTTTCATTTCATTTCAAATGTCAGTTGAGAACAGAGGGCACAGTCATATTTGACCAATGTAACCAAATGCTAATACGTTTTTCAAGTTGCTGTCCGTGTTGATTTACCAACTGCTCTCTCATCCCGTATAGCTTCTCCCTCCATTAGCCACATGCTATTCCAATTTTTTCATCACACAGCATCACTTAAGATTAGAAAAAATAAAATAAAATAAAAAGTAATACGGTCAGAAATGTCCATAGACAGTTCATCTTTATTTGGGGCAAGAAGATTGGGAAGGACTGTTCTTATTATATTTGTTCCCATATCCCAGGGCAACAGGAAAATTTGTTTCCCACTAAACAAACACACAAACACACCTCCTGGCAGTGTGTTATGGTGGAAGGAACACTGGACTGGAAGACAGGGCACTTGTGCTTTGCTGTTTACTGGCTGTGCGACCTTGGGAAAAGTCACTTCACCTGTTCAGGCTTCGGGACCCTCATCCATAAAACCAGTGTGTGATTTAGGACTCACTGAGGTTGAGATGGTTTTTCTAGCCCACTGGTTAACACAACTGCGTAGACATAAGCTGAGAACTGGAGGTCCTCAGAATTCAGGAAATGGCTAAAGCCAAAAGGAAAGCCGTGAATGAATTTCTAAGGCCAAAGTGAACTCTTCTGCCCATATGTGCTTTAAGATAAGGGGCAGCCACTGAATGTGCTTCCCCAGTGCCAATCTGACGCCTTCATTCCCTCCTTCGAGGTCCCTGCTTTCCATCCCTGGGATGGTGCTCAGTTTGCCTTCCCTTAACATACATTACTGAGAGCTGGCCAGATAAAGCCTGTGTTTGCAAGGCGAGCAAACTTTTTAGGCTTTTTGGAATAACACTCAAAAAGTACTTTCCAATTTGCAAATCTCATCATCACAGTAAAGTGCTGCCTCATCCCCACTACCACCCCAGTCTGCCTGGGCATGCCTCTCTTTCCCAAAGGAGGACCAAACTGAGGACTTTGCTGGATCACAAATTCCGCTCCTTTAACCCCGGCAAATCTCCCCAGTGCTGGAGAGAGAGCTGCTGAGCAAATGTCGACAATTTACAGTCTTAGGATAGAAGTGCTTCTCAAACTTAAATGTGCGCACGAATCGCCTGGGAATCTATTAACATGCAGATTCCGATTCACTGGCCTGGGAGGAGCCTGAGGTTCTGCAGTTCTAATAAACTCGGGGAGATGGCCGAGCTGCTGGTCTGTAGACCATATTCTGCTAGTGAGGTGATACAGCATTTTTAAAGGACCACCACATCTGTCATGCATTCAGGTCTCCCTGCAATGATGGCAGGTAGGTGAGAAAGATATTTCATCACCTCCATTTCACAGATGAGGAAACTGTGGTTTGGCTAGGTCAAGGTCACATAGCTAGGAGGGCACACTTGGATTTAGTCCACACACTTTCCATTGTACTCAGAACCTTAACCCTGTCCCCCGGCAGACCCTCTGCTGTTGTCTGGGCTCTTCAGTAAGCACTGCCTGGCCTCTAGAACTGACTTTTAATTTCTGCCCCTATAGACCTCCACAGTCGGTGATGGCAGACACAGAGAATAAAGAGGTGGCCAGAATCACATTTGTCTTTGAGACCCTCTGTTCTGTGAACTGTGAGCTCTACTTCATGGTGGTACGTTTTCCTTTCTTTGCCCGCTAGAGGGCCTCCAGGGGAGGGTTACCCCGTCTGCCCCATTGGTGTGTCCACGTGACTGACACCCCCCTT
>NW_022162964.1:0-116156 GCF_008728515.1 Papio anubis | reverse complement strand
TGGGTTCCTTCTGTTTTTAATCTGCTTTCTAGCACTAGGCAAGTGAAGACATGGAAAGTAAAAACCCTTCGAACTTGTAGAGACATGGTGTTGTGTAGGAGCAGACTGTAGCCTCTGGCTCTTTAAAGATTGTAGTAAACATTTTACCTGGCATGGTCAGGGTGTAAATTATCTTGTTTAATCGAAATGTGAATGAGTCAAAGCTGGTGCCTGCATTGTTGATGAAATACCAGATTTTAAGGGAACATGTCAATGTGCCGTAAGATACCAACAAAGTTCCTCACTGAGGTTTGGTGCGGGTTCGGAGGAGCTGGGCCGTAGGTCACCAGGGTCGTCTCTGGGAGCAGATGCTCAGTGTGGGCATTAGTCACTTAGCCTTTCCAGAGCCGAGTGACAGCTCTCTGTGGTGGTTTTTGGAACCTGTATTTTGAGTCAGTTTGTCCCACTTGACTCGAAGTTGCCGCGCAATTTCAGACCTTTGCCTTCACCGTGCGCTCGTTTTCTTGTCCCCTGATAACTGCCTCGGTTGCCCTGGCCTGACATTTGAGCCTCATCGTTCATAGACACAGGCTCCGTGGTGGGGCAAAGGCTGCAACAACGGCTTGCACAGTTCCGTGCCTCTCACCATGGTTTATCACATCACTCCCGGGATCTCCCGTTTAGAGGAAGAGTGTCCCTTTCCTGCAGGCCCTGTGTGGTGTGGAAACCACCCCTACCTACCTTTCTCCTGTTTGAACTGTACCGTGAAGCTATTTCTGTTCTAGTAAACCCTCAGAATTTAAGGAACAGTGATTTATGTAACCTTACAACATGCTTCTCAGCAGTTCTTTATGAATTTCATTCTGTTGTGAAATTATTGCAGTTTTCATGGCTATGCTGGTCTCACGTTGTGGCCCTTGAAATGAATTCCCTTCCCCATTGTGTGTTAAGGTTGTGCCTGGGAGCTGTTGCGGCCTCACCTCTGCTTAGGGCAGTGGCTTCGCTCTCCTGACAACAGGAAGAATCTTATTTAGAGCATTTCTAATGTGGTTTTTGCTTCCAGACAGAATTACTTTTTTCACAGAGACAGCCACTAAAGTCATAAATTATGCTCAGGATGGACACACGGGTCAGCTGACAGAGTGGAGTCCAGAACAGATCCAAAGACGCAAAAGCAGTTCAGTGGAATTTGAGTCGTTTCAACAAATGGTGCTGGAATTACGGGACAGCTGTATGCAAAAGAGTGAAAACAGGGAGAAATTCCTGTATGAAAATTAAGGTGGACCGTAGCCCTGAATGTAAAATACCAAACTACAAAACCTGTAGAAGAAAGGGAAGTTGTCGAGACCTAGGGTGAGAGTTTTAGCCATACCATGATCCATAATCAAGGAAGAAAAACAAGTAGGTAAGACTCCATCAAAATTAAACTTCTAATATAAAAAGACACCCCTAGGGAATTGAAGAGACACATTTTGATAGATGGGGAGTAGATGTCTATGAACCATGCAGCTGGCAAAGGACTCGTATCCAGAATGCACAGGACTCCCCAATGCTCATGACAGAGAACAAAACCACCTGACTTAAAAGCGAAGAGACGTGAACAGATGCTTCGGGCTGAGAAGGACTAGGGTATGGCCCGGCGGCCCGAAACGACCTTCAGCATGACTGGTTGCACCGAGATATGCACCAAAGCCAGTAAATTTGTTCACACTCCCTGCTGCAGCCTTGACTAAGGTCTTCCACAGCCCCAGGTGCTGGTGGGAGGACAGGCAGTCGGACTCCTAAAGGAGCGCTGGGGTTTCTTACAAAACTGAACTCACTACAAACGTGGGGCCCGTGACCCTAATCCTGGTATTTACCCTAGAGAAACAGAAGCTGATGTTTAAGAAAAACTGTGCCCAGTTACGCTGTCTATAGCTGCCCAAAACAGGTTAAGCATGTGCCACAGCCATACGTGAATAATAAATATCCAGCAGCCCTGAGGCCTGGCTGTCGCATCACTGAACGCTCTGGTGCACCTCCGCCAAGTATTCTGGTGTTCGTGGATTTTGTGAGTGTTTTGCCACAACGCCGCAGTTATTGTGACCTGAGGGGATGGGAGAACACAGAAAGGGTGGCTGCTGGAAATGGAGGGTATGCTTTATGAGGCCCCCGTGAGTGGGTTTGGGGCTGTTGGACTGTTCTGCTTGTGTGATGATGATTATGGGAATATTTTTCTGTGCCGAACTTCACAGAACTGAACACCGTCCACTTCACAGTAATTTTTTTTTTTTTTTTTTTGACACGAGTCTCAGCTTCATCACCCAGGCTGGAGTGAAAGTGGCTGGATCTCAGCTCACTGCAAGCCCAGCCCCGGGTTTACCATTCTCCCTGCCTCAGCCCCGAGTAGCTGGGACTACAGGCTCACACCTCACCGGGCTAAGTTTTTGTATTTTTAGTAGAGACGGGTTTCACCGGGTGTTGAAGCCAGGATGGTCTCGATCTCCTGACCTCGTGATCCGCCTGTCTCGGCCTCCCAAAGTGCTGGGATTACAGGCTTGAGCCATCAGCTACCACCCACTTCACAGTAATTTTAAAAAGTGGTAATATGCCTATTTTCGGGTACTCTGCTTTTAATGGAAGATGGAGTTTGCAGATGATTTGTCAGGGCAAGCCTGTCTCAAGAGTTTGTAGATGGCTAGGGGGCCTGTCTCAGGGCCCTGGGTTGGGTTGGGCTGGGTTGGGCTACAAGGAAAGCCTTCCCTGTTGTAGGCAGTAGTACGGGGCATGGAAAGGATATGCTTCAAGGAACATCAGGAATCCTTTGAAGAAACGTGTGTATTTAACTTGCTATAAGATAGAACTGGAAATTGTAATGGTTTGTTTTCAGGAGTCTTGGTAGAATAGGGAAGACAGTGTAATAAAAGCTAATTTTGAAAATGAAGAATTTCAAAGATTTTCAACAGCAATAGCTCTAGGAAGTCACCCTGAAATGTGTGTTTAAAGATGTTCACAGTTAATAGCTCTGGGAAGAGTTACCCTGGAGTTGCTTCTTACACAGCTCACCGGTCTTCTCCTCGACCTTTCATTTTAAGTTTTGCTGTGAGTTAGATGTGTGGGAATAGCCATCCCAGGTGTTGGGTAGCAGTGGCCCTGCAGGGGTGCATGTGCCCCGAGGCCTGAGGCACTGTTTCAACCTAGCTTGCAACATGGGGACTTGTCAGTGGCTGGAGTAAGAGTACTGTTTGGCAGGCTCGGGAGCCCCGGGGTGGTCTGCACTGTCCTCCCTGCCTGCAGGATGGCAGCTGAGGAGCTTGAAGGCTGCCTGCCTCTGCGGGTTGTCCGTCAGCTAACAGCCCCTCCTGGCCCCTGAGCAATCTTTGGGTCCATGAGCTCTGCGCCGATTCTGTGCCTCGCGGGACCTCCTCCGGGCCACTGTCCTGAGGGCCCTGGTGCCACTTTCCCGGTGGACCTTAAGCTCTGGCAGCTGCACCCCAGATTCGGCTGCTTTCCCCTGCCGCCCTTCATTCCAGCACGAGTGCTCACCTCACTCAATGTAGAGCTTTCAGGTTCCTTCAAGATCCCCAGAGATGGAATTCCCACTTAACAAGATAGTTGGTGACAAGATTTGAGCGGGTAATTGATTTTAACCTAGCCTAGAGTTTAAGTCTCCCAAGACACTGTCCTGCTCTTCCTGGCCTCATCCTGTGTGGCTGGTGTGGGATGCGGGTTCGGAGGGTGGGGCTGAGGCAGGTCAGCAGCTGGGGATGGCTCATTATTGATCGCTTCAACTTTGGAGGATAACTAGGATTAATGACCTTATAGGGCCGTAGTTTTGAACATATATATGTGCTGCAGGTGTGTGTGTGTATATATATGTGTATATATGTGTGTGTGTGTATATATATATATATATATATTTTAAACGCAGGTGGACACGGTTATCACTGCATTTTTTCTGACATGAAACTTGAGAGCAGAGGGTTTAGGAAACTCCTGAAGCCACACTGTCAACGGACCCGGGCGGTCTGGCCTTAGGACCCTGCACTGTTTGCCCTCGCCATTGTCAGCAGACCCGGTGGTCCTGCCTGAACTCACGCTGGTCGTTCCTCCTGCCACGTTGTGGGGTTTTTCCTGCTTCAAGCATCATAGCTTAAGGAACAAGACCAAGACTTACTATGAGTGGATATACATTATCTGAGATCCAGAACGTTTCTGACCTTGGGGTGACTGATGTCAAGGGAAGGTGAAAACATTTCACTGTGGTCACTGGGGCTCTGGAATGGCATTTTTCCCAGTGAAAGTTTACTTCCATAAAATCTTCTAACTCAATACTATGTGAACAGGAAGAAATGTGTTGGGCTCTAGTTAAATGTCTCAGAGCCACAGAAGTAATGAGGGCACCTTCCGAGCACAGCCTCCCGAGGAGGCCAAGGACGCTTTGCCTGGAAGGCTTCAAGGGCGAAGCAGGACTTGGGCAGGGCTGGTCTGCCTAGGGAGGCCTCTGCCATGATGCAGGTTAGCTGAAGTAGTTGACGGGTGGTGCATGCGGAGGTCGGGTGGTCTCTCGAGGAAGCCCTCAGCAGCCGGTTTCCGTGGATGGAAAACTGCCGTTCAGTGGCTGTGTAATCCTGGCTTCACGGGTCTGACATACAATCCTGCACTTGGATACTCTGGATCCCAGCCAGGTCAGATGGCCCCAGCGACATTCGACTGTGATGGCTGCACCCATTCTCAGCATCTGTAGGTCTCCTATGTTTGTGTGTGTTTCCATTTTCTGCCAGCACAATTTCTCCCAGCCAGGTCGTGAGTAGGCCAGAAGGAAAGGTGGAATGAAGATGTGATTGAGGAAAGTGTAGTCAGTTTCTTCGACCTTATTTTGCCTTGCTTGGTGCTCAAGAACTCCACCTGACCTCAGAGCTGAGCGTTTCTGCCAGAGGTCCTGCCTTATCCTACCTCGAGGCCTGCTGTTGAGACACTACAAGAAGCTTCGTTAACAAGTTGCCTTTTCCTTTTACAGCAGCTGGATATATTTGCAGCAAAACAAAGGAATAACTCCCCAATATGATGATTAAAAGCACTTAAGTATAGATAACATTCAGTCTTGAAGGGCCTGGGATTTTAATCATCTTTGGGTCATGTAACAAGTGGTGTTGGTGATTAAAAATCTCCTGACAGCTTTGTTCTGCCACGTCTCAGTTTTGAATGATGATTCTCCTGGTGTTGTACCTTGGAGGGGCGTTTGTGTCAGTAGAGAGCAGAGTGGTGGTTCCCAGAGGCTGGGAAAGGACAGAGGCGAGGACTCTGGGCTTCCTGGTTTAGGGGTTTGGGGCTCAGCCACCTTCCTGTGTCCGTGTAAATTATATTCAGGATCATTTCACTGCCCACTTTTAGTTGAGCATTGGAGCTTCAGGATGTGTGTGCCCACGTCACCTGGGCCGTGATCCTGAGTTGGGCAGAGACTGATTCCTGGGGCCTGCAGAATTACCTGGGATTATTGGAAAACAGAAGCGCTTGAAGTATTCATATCATACTGAACATAATTTTATGTTCAGTTCTTCAGAAACATTTATCTGAGGAAGCATCTATAATTTTGTTTTCTGCCACTCAGTGCTAGAAAGAATTGTGCAACACTCGAGTGAGTGGCATTATTCCTCTCCCTCCACCATGCAGGCAAGATTAATGGTACCTCTGGCTCCCCTCAATCTTCTCATCTGCAGGGTGCCTGGCGTGGCAGTGTGCTGCCTTCCACCTCTTTTGGGGAGAACTTAATGTGTTTGTGCAATTGCCCAGTCTGGCCTGGTGCAGTTGTGTGGGTGAGGAGCTTGGATGCTAGGTGACCCTCCCAGGCCTGCCTCCCACCTCCCTAGGCCTTGTTCTAAACTGACAGATAAACAGTGTGTTTTGGAAGAGGACAGCAGCAGGGCAGGAGAGAGTTTGTTCAGACTTTCTCCTTGCACTGACGTTTGAGCCTTCATCCAGCCTGGGCCCTTCTACAGAGCTGCGTTTGTGTGTTGCAAACCATTCCCTCCCAGTAACCGTGCTTTCAGAGGTTTGGAAATGTGACTTAACCCATCTTCAATTTAAAGCGTACTATCAAATTTTAGTGTTGAAACTGATGTATTTTATGGCCTTTATTTGATTTCTGATTTTTTTTCCCCATATGAGACATGGCATCTTAAGGGAGACAGCCTGGTGTTGGCCGCCTTTCCTAAGGATGGAAGTGAATTCTGAAAGCCCTTTATGTAGGCAGCGAAATAATCAGGGAACCGTTATTATAGCTATGCCTGTCCATGTAAAGCGAGCACGACTCATAAGCAGAAAAAAGTGCAGCCCGGGGGCAAGGTGAGCCCTAATGCTGCCTGTGCCTCACCTCCCTGCCATGAGGAACGGAAGTGCAAGCGCAGATGTTTGAGTTAGCCTCCAAGCCCAGCCTGCACCCCCCTCACATCCCTCTGCATCTGCAGGGGCACAGGCCATGCTGCCACCCCTCGCTCAGTGCCAGGGCTGATGCGTCAGGAACAGGGGGTACTGTCTGCCCCTTGCTCGGTGCCAGGGATGATCTGTCAGGATCCCTCGTGCTCATCTGGCCCTCATGTCTTCATCACCAGCCTCCTGCTGGTAACGGGCTTGTTATTACCTTGGTATGGGTAATAACATACCCATACCAAGGTGTTGTGGGGCGGTGCTCAGTCCTCCGAGGGAATCGGCCCTTAGCCGATTCATATTCAACAGGACCGGGAAATGGGTTCTTGTTCCATGTCCTGGATCCCAGGAAGCCCTTGCCCTGGACCCTGTAATGCCCGGGGTCTTCCTGAGAAACGCTGGTGCCACTGGAGCACAGCCCAGCCCACTCCAGTTTCTCCACTTTGTAACTGCACTTGTGTTTAGCAGGTCTTCCAGGACTTAGACGCTGCTTGGTGTGAGCCAGGTTTTGTGTGGAAAGAGGACAGATCCGAGCTGGCAACCAACCAGCCCAGGACCATCTTTTATGCTTCCAGATTCTGTGGCCAAAAACTCACCCGTGGACATTGAGGGTGATGCATTTCTGCTCCAAGACATCTGTGGACTCAGTTGGAGGGATGGAAAGGATGTGGAGCCTCTTCACTCCTGGCCTGGGCTTGGACCTGCTGTGCAGCCTCTCAGTGGCACCAGGGCCCCCTTGTGTCACAGCGGCCTCGGGTTGGTGGCACTGCCCCAGGATGTCCCAGGCTTCATGATGGTAGGGCCTGCTTGTGCCATGGCGGCCTCGGGATGGTGGCACTGCCCCAGGGTGTCCCAGGCTCCAAGGCCAGTGTTCCGTCCAGCGAAGGGAAGTTGTACTGTAAGGTCTAGTCTCGGAAGGTGCCTGGGGTCCTATCCTTCAGAGCGGTCCTACACTCACCACAAATCAAGCCAGGGGAGGCCCTGCCAGAATTTGCAGCTGTGTTTCAGGTTGTTCCACAAGGCCTCTTTTATTTTGGGCTAGTCAGGTATATAATTCTTATTCTCTTTGGTTTTTTTGAGACAGGCAAAAAAAAAAAACCTTTTTGTTGCCCAGGCAGTGGTGTGAGCACAGCTTACTACAGCCTCAACCTCCCAGGCTCAAGCGATCCTCCTGCCTCAGTCTCCTGAGTAGCCAGGACCCACAGGCACATGTCTCCACGAGTCCCCATGCCTGACTTATTTTTGCAATTTTTGTAGAGATGGAGTTTTGCAATGTTGCCCAGGCTGGATTCAAACTCCTGGTCTCTAAGCAGTCCAGCTGCCTCAGCCTCCCAAAGCACTGAGATCACAGGCATGAGCCACCGTGCCTGGCCATGTGTGTTTCTAATTTCAAAATTAAGAGGACCCAGAGTCAGTTAATTACATCTCTACTGGAACATGCTGCTTATAGTACACATTAGAAAAATCATCCAGAACTTCTCTGGAAAAGGCTGGACAGACACAGCCCTTCTCGAGAGGTTGTCCAATGAACCCTGGGCTCTTTTAACCATCTGAGGGATGTACCACAGTCAGACCAATTGTTGTCGACGGGCTGAAGCCCAGGTTTCATGAGGTTATATGTCGGCTTGTGCATTCTTTCTCTGGCAGAGATGCGAGTGACTTCTGCTCAGTGAGAGGCTCATCTCAGGGACTTCATGGTCTGAGGGATGGCAGCCTGTTTGAGCTGATCGAGCAATCTCGCCACCCTTATTTTCTGAAACGCTTCTATGAGTGACTTCTCACATGGTCTTTGAAGCGGCTTCATGCCCACGCCCTTTGGTAATGAGATCATCGCTTTTTGACCCCTTGTCCCCTCTTTGGGTGGGCAGTCTTGGTCTCAGTTTCATGTGTTCTGCTTCTGCAGGAATTCTGGAAGCTGCTGAGTGTAGAAAGCACTGAGGAGGCTGTGCTCCCACCCCTGTGAGCCTTCCAGGCATCATCCTCCCCCTCATGGTGGCGGCGCCCACGCACACCGAGAGGCTGTGCCCTGTCCCCGCGTGAGCTTCCAGGTGTCCTTGTCTCCAGGGGAGAGGAGGAACTTTTTCAAACCCTTCTAAACTTGTTTTCATGTCTTTGTTTTTAATGATTCTTTGCATCGCCTCCCTATCCAGAAGAGAGGGTGAACGCTGAGTTATTCACGGGAGTCGTTCACACGCAGCTCAAAGTGACGTTTGTTTCTGAAATGATTTGTGTGTTCACCTTAAATGCAAACTCTCAGTAAAAACAGATGTGTTTTGAGGAAAGACTTTAAATTACCCAGGTGGAAAAATGTGACAGTTAAATTTCATCATCTGTGCGGGTGTCCACAACCCCTCTCTGTGATTAAGTGTGAGTTTAAAATTTGTGGTTATTTTGAAGAAAGAAAATCTGTTGTTGAGGACTTCAGAGGGTGTGCTGGGATTGTGTAGGGTGGACATCGGGCTTCAGTGAGTGGCTTCCTTGAAGAGGTTCAAATTAAGGCTGAGAGTCCCTATCTAAAATGTTCAACCTGAACATTCCGAAGCCTCAAGGACACTAAGGAAATGCTCTTCGAGCACTTTGGATTTGTGGCTGCATGCCTCAACGGAAAGTGAAATATTGCAAGACCCCTTCTGGCCCCAGGAGCTTGGATATGGGTCATGGAGGGGCCTGTGCTGGGTTTTCCTGGGAGGTGAGGCAGCCTGCCTCGCTGAACTGGTTTTGTAGGAGCCACAGAAGGGAAGAGGGTTAAAGTGGCCACGCCTGGCTCCTGAGAAGGCTGGACCAGAAGGAGGTGGGCACAGAGGGCAGCAGTTGAGTCCCCAGCGTCCGGAGCTCCTATCCCCTGGTGGGAGCTGGAGAGCCTCCTCTAGTTGTGGCCTCCCTGTCAGCAGCCACTGAGGCCTGAAGGAGAGGGGGCTGAGGAGAGGAGGAAGGGATACTATTTGGAGAGGGCCAGCATCTAATCTGTGCTAGCCCTCCTCAAGGTGTTACTCCTGCATCCAGGGGTGCATGGCCGTGCCTCGTGGTGTAGCGGTTCCCGGGATGCACAGCGCTTTTGTCTGCAGTAACGGCTTTGTCTCCAACCCTTGGAGGCAAGTTACTTTTTCCCCAGTGAAAAGAGGTAGAAAATCTTACAGAAATGCATTTGCTCTAATGTCTATTTTCCGATAAGACATGGTCGCTTAGGCTAAATCTTTGGGGAGGTCAAGGCAGGAGGATCACTTGAGGCCAAGGGGTTCAAGACCAGTCTGGACAACATAGCAAGACCCCATCTGTATAACAGAAAAATTAGCTGAGTGTGGTGGTGCATGCCTGTGGTCCCTGCTACTCTGGAGGCTGAGGTTGGGAAGATCACTTAAGGCTACAATGAGCTGCGATTGCTCCACTGTACTCCAGTCTTGGCAACAGAGCCAAGACCCTGTCTCAGAAAGAAAAGTAAAAAAAATCCAGAAATGTCATTTTCTGTTTAAATCATCCCAAAAGAAAAATCGTTTTTTTCTAAGAATGTAAAGGGAAACTGATACGATTCTTTCCTTGCATTGTTTCTCCTTTTCAAATATTTACAGTAGTCCATCCACATCGTCTCTCATCTCATTACAAAGCAGCAGGTGTCTTTGAGGTTAGTGGTGTTTCTCTGTGTCGCACCTTGGAGAACAGCCAGCATGAAACCTCTTAACACAATCGTGTGCATCGTTTGTAGTCCCAATTAAAATCCTCTCCAGAGATGCCTGTGCTGCTTATTATAGCAGAAGTTTGGTTGTGCTGAAATGTGCATTCAGCTAATGGTTTTAAGTTCATATCTGAGATGATGCTGTATAATTCCTGAAGCATGTGGGATCAGTAATGATTGAAGATAATTCTGGCTGATGTCATTTAGAGGATATTTTTCACTTCAAGTTAAAGCTTCCTTCGCGATAGTCATTTTGGGATTCATTTAACTATGTGCTTTATTTCATAGCTCAAATTTTCATTAGTCATTTCATAACATAGGATTTTGAAAGCAGATTTGGCAAAATATTTCTAACAAAATGTTTGCGTATGACGTCCTAAGGAACAGCACTCAGAATTGCTAGTAACTGTGGTACATTTTAAGACTGATGATAGAAGTCACTTGAACGGGAAGGGGTGCTTTGTGAGGCAGATGGGGTTTGAACCCCGACCCTCCTGATACACCAGTCCTGACCCTGGCTTTCTCTCCTCTCCACTGGGAGATGAGAAGGGTGCCAGCATCCACCTCATAGGCCATTCTGAGAACCTGGGACTAAGGGCTTGTGTTCCTCTTGCAGGTGGCACAGATGTGGGGGCTTGACGATATGCACACTGCAGGCTGCCAGTGTCAGGGTAATCCAGTTTTAGTCATGAAGGTGGGATTTACTTTGCTCCCCTGCTGACCAGGTGCGGTGCCGTTGTTGTAGCAGGTGTGTGGATCCTTTTGGGTGGTCCTCAGGTGGACAAGGAGTCACCGATTTGGATTCCCAGTGTTAGATGTGAGGGGACCATGGACCTTATGTGTTCAGAGGGGAGGAGTAAAAAACTTCCCTTGTAATTCTAGGACTGTCTATCCCAGGAATGCCAAACCACTGGCTTTCACCTGACGCTGTCGTAGGTGACATTGTATGGAAATGAGGACTAATACTTCGCATATCTGAGCCAGTACCCGTCTCCCTCCAGGGCCGTGGCCGAGCCCTCTTGATTTCTCTGGGTTGCCAGCCTTGGGGATCTGTAAGCCCAGTGACGTCTCCGGTCTCGGCCCCCGCTCCCCGTGGGGACAGGAGGTGGCTTCAGGAGGCTGGTGATGAATGCCTGAATGAAGCCGACTTGTGACTGCAGTTCTGTCTGAGGACCTCCCCGGGTGTTAGATGTCAGTAAATGACACCTGTGTGTGGATCTCATGTGCTGAGAGAAACAGTGGGGGAAACCAAAGCTTGTGGAGTCTGCAGGTTCTGGACTTGGGGGTGTGTGCACCTGTGTACTTGGTGAGGGGTGTGATGTCTGGAATGAGTGTGCACGTGTGTCACGTTTGTGCATGTGTGGTGAGTGTATTTAGCAGCTGTGGGTGGAGTGAGCATGTTCATGTGTGTCGTATGTATTTGAGGGTATGTGTGGAGTGTGTGTGGCCACACACCATATTTGGGTGAGTGCATTTGAGGGCGTGCATGGAGTGCATACACAGCGCTTAAGCGCAGCATAGTATTGGGTGAAGCTGCATGTGTGGAGTAAGCATGCACACGCAGTGTGCTGTGTGTGGGGTTTCTACTTGGTCCCGACGCCTCCTGGGCCCTGCTGTCCTGGCAGCTTATTCTTGGTGCGTCTCGGTCTCACACCCCAAACCCGCCCTGAAGCTGTGGATCACAAACCTGTGCAGCCCTGAGGCCGCTGGTTCGTGGAGCCAGCACGAGTTCCGTGCTGTCCTGTCCCTGAGCTGGGCTCTGTCCACAGAAGAGCATGTCTGATGATTGAGCTGTAAGTGGTCTGTGGTTCTCAGCCTCGGACCAGCTCCCTCGGTTCTTGTCCCGCTTCTGTTTTTCTTGTTGAAGGGTCTGAAGTGGTGCTCTGATGGCTTTTTCCACCCTGGGGTTGCCTCGACAGCTGCCCAGAAGCTGGCTGCCTGAGCTCCTGCTGCCGTCTCTGGTGGACGGGCTGTCAAAGGGACATCCCTGAGCACCCATGGAAGGTAGGCTTAGGAAGTGCCAGAGGTGGGAGTGGGCTTCCTCGCATTACCCTGATTTTCTGGAAAGTTCTGCTGGGTCTCTTATATTTTTCCCTAAGGAAGTTAGAACTGAGTTTCTCTTTTTAGGGGAACATCTTTGCAGCGTCTGTTGTTTGAATGTTCTCCAGGTGTGGGAATACTCGGGCCGCATGTGTTTCTGTGGGGAACATCCGCATCCTGAGAGCTAATTCAGTAGGGGAATTTGGAGAGAAGCCTGCTGTCAGCCTGGCCTCCGTTTCCAGCTTGTTGAGGGCTGGACGGCTGCTGGTATCCCAGGAGAGTTAAACACCGGGCGGTATGGGATGGGAACGCTTTGCTCTGACAAGGCCGGGGTGGGAAAGCATCTAACCAAACGTTGCTGTCTTCTGGGCTCCTCGGGTCGAGCTTGTTTTGTGGGGTTGAGGGAAGCTACTCCTTGTTCCTGTTCCTCACCATTTGAAAGGTGTCCAGGGCTTGTTCTTCTGAGAGGTGATGTGCGTGAGTAGCTTAGGTCGCGGCCCGGTGGTTATTTGGGACCTGTCAACTGATTTCCCGGAACACACAGTGCTTAAAAGGTGTTCCTACTAGTTAAACATTTCAACAGGGATGTGATAGCTGGTGGTTGCTTGAAAGACTATCACAATTTTCCTCTGGTTACGTTTTTAAAATGGCTGTTGAATAAGGGAAGATTCTCACATATTTCTTCCTGTCTGCATACTTGATATTTCCTTGTGTTTTGTTTTGGTGTGGGTGTGCCCCCAAACAGGAATTAGAAGCAGTCTCAGCCCTGGGGGAGACCCCAGGACCACCCTCAGCCAGTGCTGAAGGGAGGCAGGGACGGGGGCTACCTCCATAGGACGGACACCAAGGCCAGAGGTCGTGCGGAATTCAGGTCACAAAGACGGGCACACCCAGCAGCTGGCCCATGTGCCTCTCCTTCACCTTTGTCTCTGCTCAAAGCTGCTCTCCTGGGTCATCATGGGTGATCTTTATGCACCTGCTTGGTTCTTTCAGAAGTGGCATCTGGCTGTGGTCAGTGTGGGTCCTCAGGACTTCCATGTTTTTGGCTCACATCAATATTGGGCAGTGGTGTATGTTTGTTTTGGAGTGGTAGATCCGGTGGATTTTGGCTTTGCCAACTCATTTAATACCTGTTCTCCCAGGCCGTGACCCTCCTCTGTAGTTTCTCACATGTTCTCCTGCCCTCGGCCCCATCATGTCAGCACCTCCCTATAGGCTGGGACCCTTTGTATTGCATGTTCTCCTAGGCGCAAGGAACCTCTCATAAGCTGTGTGTTCTCCTAGGCGCTGGGACCCTCTTGTAAGCCGCATGTTCTCCTAGGCACTGGGACCCTATCATAAGCTGTGTGTTCTCCTAGGCGCTGGGACCCTATCATAAACTGCATGTGAGGGATCTCGGAGGTGCTCCCATGAGGATCCTGGCTGCCCGGGACCTGGAGGTGGAACAGTTGTAATTCAAAAACCACCCCCAGAAAAATTGTCTTCCCGAAACCCATCCCTATGCCAAAAAGTCTAGGGCGACAGGTGGCCTAACAGGTGCTAAGATGTCAGTAGATTTTGGACTTGGGCCTCAGTTGAAGAGGATTAGATTTTGAAAGGTGGGGACTGGAAGGCTCTAAAGGGTGGTCTCCAGGGCCTGGGCAGAAGTGGGTAGAACTGACCCAGAAGCTGACAACTAGTCAGGCTGGCTCACTGCCTGTGTCCTGTGTGTGCAGCCTTGCTGTTTATTCACCTTGTCTGGTGGGTGGTGTGGATTCATCCACAGCCTCAGAGTAGTGGGAACCTGCTACTCAAGGCTGACCTTATTTAACTTTATCAAAAGACATGAAAAATCATTTAGTATAAATCTTCCAGATACCTGTACCCCTTTCTTTTTCTCAGAGGCTTTAAGTATTGCAACTTAAAAATCTCAAAATATCTTGAAAGGAAAACCTCTAAGTACCTTTTTGATGAGCACCCTTGACAGCTTTAATATGTGTGAAGTAAATTCCCTTGACTTTTGTATTCCTAGGAACTCGTTCATGTTTGCAGAAGACTTTGTATTTTGTCAACAGTGGCCACTGTTCGGTGACCATCATACCCGCTGCGGTCTCCATGTAGAAAGTTGATGTGGATGGCCATCCTTTTCAGACACACAAACACATGGGCTGTTTGTTTTGATTTTGATTTTTTTTGGGTTTTTTCCCGCCAGCTGAATTCAAGAAAGGGAAACAAAGGAGACAGAGTAAGTCCCCGAAAGCGTCTAAGTGGCTGGGTGGGGGATCCTACTATGGTGTTGGATTGTGTTCTGCCAGACATCAGCCTCTAAAGCTGACCTGAAAGTGGCTGGCATTGCCCTCTCCCCTTGGGACATTCGTCTCACCAGAAAATGAAGAATCTGCCAGAGTACTGTGAGTCAAATTCAGTCAGAACTCGATTAACTAAGAGGCTTTGTCTCAAAGGCGAAAACATGAGGACACATTTTTAATTTTTAAGGAGCGCTTTATCGTGAGTCAGTTCTGACGTGTACTGCATGAGGAAACCTCTGAACTTCCCCGGTCAGGCCCAGAACTCTGAGGGAACGTGGTTGTGCCCTTCCCACTGGTTTTAGTCACTAGCTTTATCCATTTCCCCAAGTTCCTTTTGTATGAGTTCTATTATAGTTTGAAAAGAAATTCACTTAGGTAGAACTGGAAGTGTTTCCGCAGTATTATCATCATAACTGCGCTGGGTCTCGCATATGTGTACTCTATAAATGTACATGTGTGTATGTGGTATACGCATACTATGTGTATTTCCACTGTGCAAGTATTTACAGTGTATAGGTGTACACTCTTACATGTGTCTCATTAATAATCGCAGCATGCTGTAGGCATGCATGTACATAAGTTCATATGTGTGTATCTATGGTCACTATGGTTATATGCAATAATTCACTTGGGACACCATTCAGGTCTCTGCATGTGTACACACATGCATGTATTTAATGCCATATACGCCTGTGTTTATTAATCGTGGGTATGTGCACATTATTTCTGCAGATGTATGTAGGCTACAGGTACTGGATCGCCACGCATGCACACCCGGCGCACACCGAATAAACTTCTGATATACACACTAACAATACATAACATGCTGCACATGTATGCAGACTATTGCATATGTATAATGCTTAAACGCTAGTGTACTGATGTACGCTTGTATACATGTGCATATGTGTACACCGCGCATGTGTATGCATGCTAAAGTAAATCTCACGACATTGGATAAGAACGTATGCCATAACGATGTATACATATAGCAAAATAGCATACCTATGTACATAATGGATGTGCATGTGTGCCATATGCATGTACACATACAGTTTATGGGTATACCCGTGTACACTCTTGCATAGATGGGTGTACATGCTATGCATGCCATTGCCATTGCTAGCTTATGTACATTTACATTATATGGATGTGTGTATGCTCTATGCTTTTACACACGTAGTGAACTTGATTGTACACTATATTTGGATGTGTGTACACTCTATGCATGTACACCACATGGATCTGGATGTGTGTGCACTCTGTACGCATGTAGTGCACTTATATACACCCCTAATGCATTCAGATGTGTACGCTTCTATGCAGGTACACGTGTTACAGTGTACCATATACGCATACTCATGTGGATGTAAATGTGTGTGTGCTCTATGGCACCAGGAACATAGGGCTCCCGCAGGGATCCAAGAACACAACATCTCGCTGGCACCGGAGAGTGTAGGATGAAAACAGTTGTTTGTTGCAACCTAGTTGAAATTTGGCAGGTTACTATATCCTTTGCAACGATTTAGGAATAGTCACTTCATTGATGTGTGTGTTCCTGAAATCAAGCAACATTCTGTGAGGTGTGTTCTACTAAGACGCAGAAAGGAACCTAAAACAACAATGACTCGGTCACTTAAGTGAGGTAGAGCTAACATAGAAGCTGTCTAGCTTTCTATATTATAACTTTGTCGGCAGCTCAATGAGAAATCGGCACTCATCAGGAAATGTGTCCAATTTCTACCATTCTCTTTGGCCTGCGGGCGATGCATCGCCTTGTGTTGCCTCATGATGTAGCAAAATCCCTCCTAGAGTTGTGAATATATAAACAGTTCATGACAAATGTAGTATTTTCTTTGTTGGAATCATTTTCGAAAACGATATGTAAGTTCATCTTAGATACTGCTTGAAGGATGAGAAAGAAGCATTATAATAAAAGAATAGAGAGCTTTCAAGTAAACACGGAAAATAAGGACTTTGTGCAAAATATTTCCAAATTTGGAATTTGAGAATACTAAATCTCACATCTAAGATCATAGGTAGTTTTTGGGGGGTTTAAAAATTAGTACTTGGTTTTCCATGCCTTTGGGAATTTCACTTCTAATGGAGGATTGCAAGAATAATCTGATTTTTCAGAACAGAAGGACAGTCTGTCTCAAAGGTAAATTCCAGGTTCTACCATAGAGAAATAGAAATTGCTGTCAACTTTCTGTAAGGTTCTTCAGTTCTTTCCTCTTCTGTGGTTAAAAAACCATCTCTGGGTTTAGTCTCAGCCAAGTTCCTCTTATTAGGTTGCCTTACATTTCGCACAGCTGTTGAGAGTCTTCATCATTTGTAGTTAACTTGTTAAAAGCAAAACCTTGTACTAGTTAGATCTGAGCACCTTGAAGGCAGGGCTTTGTTTTATATTTTTAATAAGCAGCAGGGTGATGGCAGGGCTAGGGCCCTTCATCCCATCATGCGTTCCTCAGAGCTTTCAGAGTTCTCACTGTGCTGAGTGTGGTGTTGGCTGTTTAGGGTTTAAATAGGAATACGAGGGTCTGCGACTTGGGACGCTCTTACCACCTTCATAGAGAGCTTGGTGACAGCTTAGCATGACAGCTTGCACACCTGTTGTGTATACTTTCTTACGGCCCCACAGAAAGGGTATTGATTTAAACGTGACTAATTTCTCGTGTTTGTTTTTCTTCTATTCCTAGTTATAGTCCCAATACTTTTTCTTCCTTTAAAATCTTGCTAATCGTTGGTGAATTAGTGATAAACTATATTTATGTGTTCTCTAAATCTAGCGATTTAATTGGAGGTCATTATTCTTGTACCATGTGTCAGTACTATGTCAGGATGGTTCAGTTTTACGTTGTCAAAGGATTAACTAGAGCAGGATGCAGTCTTACTGGAACTTGCTCATTTATGAAATATAGGCACTTTATTTTTTGTTATACTCGAGGTGTGCTCAAATGTAAACAGTTTGAGCCATGTTAGAAGGATATACAAGATTGTAATGAAGAAATCAACAACTTGATCAAGTACCAGCTAATGAACTTTATGTTTGAAGTATATGGAACATGGACCTTGGCAATCAGTTTTCATCTTGACCTTTTATATTTCTACTAGAATCTTGGTCTGTCACCCATGCTGGAAGGGTGGAGCACAGTAGTACGATGTCCATTCACTGCAACCTCTACTTCCCAGGTTCAAGCGATTCTTATGCCTCAGCCTCCCTAGTAGCTGGGGTTACAGGGTGTGTGCCACCATGTCCGGATAATTTATTTTTAGTAGAGATGGGGTTTTGCCATGTTGGCCAAGCTGGTCTCCAACTGCTGACCTCAAGTGATCCACCCACCTCAGCTTCCCAAAGTGCTGGGATTACAGGTCTGAGCCACCATCGCTGGCCTGATCTTCTGTTCTAATATTGGTTATTCAGTCTCAATGATAGCGCCTGGTTGTATTAACTTGTTGTAGAAAGCACAATTGCAATGAATCTGGTTGTGTATGTACGTGCTGACTTAGCGTTCATGGCAGCACTGTGAGGTGGGCATTGTTCCTGAAGGAAGGCTGGATGGGCAAGTCGGGGCTTAGATACGGGACTTGTGGGCAGTCACTGTTGTCCCATGGCTGAGATCAGGCCTGTCTGTCGCCTGTACCCTGAACTCTTAACACACAAACGAGCAACTGTCAAGAGTCGGTGCTCGAGTGTGATGTGGCCTGTGGTGTGTGCCTCTCAGCCTTGCTTTGGCTCGGGGTAACAGGGCAACAGCTCCGTCCCTCGTGCGGCTGCCTGGGAGTCCCAGGAGAACCCACTGATACCGTTTATAAATGCCGGACATCGAACGTTCTCCTTGGTACCAGCACATCTGGAATCGGACAGTGCAGTTAGATTCTCGGCCAACAAACCTGTACAGGAGTGTGTGAACTCTGCATTTGCTTCTCCCGGACAAAGGTGAATTCCTGGTCACTACTGGATGGCAACAGGTGTGGCCTCAGGAGCAGCACGGAGACAGGCACCCGGGTGCAGGAAGAGCATCTGCAAGAGGGGTTGGGGAACGTGACAGACGCACGTGCGAGTTTAGCTGTTACCGTGGGGGGTGGGGGGTGGGTGAGACCAGATTTTCTCATTGTTGCCCCTTTCTGAAAAGGACCCTGAATTGACTTCTCTGTGGCTCCTCGCGCCTCCTTGTCAGGTTGGAGGAGACTGCGCCCCTGGCTCAGGCCCTGCTTGCGGCGAGATGGAAGCTGCTGTTGCTTGCCCTGCCCTCCCTGTGACGTCCTCTGTGCTGTTGTCCGGGAACAGTTCTGCCGAGCAAGCTTGGACTCTGCTCCCTTCTGCTCTTGGATTTCATGTCTGGAAGGCTTGTGTTCTTTCCTGGTTTTTGATGATGCTGAGCTATGTTTTTGCAAGGATCACACGTGCCCATACAGGGAGAAGCTCCTTTGCAACTTTAACATCTTGACGCTCTCAAGCAGAGCTTGCTATCGAAGTTGACAGACTCCTGTGTTTTTGTTTTGGCAGAAACTGAATTTCAGTCCTAGGACAGCTTCAGCACACTTGATCCTAGCTCTTCTCTCTCACTGCTCCCCTCGTGTGTGGCAGAAATCATATGCCCTGAAGTTTACCAGTCCCTTCATTTGAACATCAGTTAATGTATGCGATCCTCATGAGAATTTTACTTTTTATAAAAGCAATCGCAAAGACTGGGTTTTGTGAAACCAGTGTTTTATGTGTATATTACTTGCACTCACAATAAGCTTTGTCTTCTAAATATTTCATGTTTCAGATTAGCACTGGAATCAGGCCCTGGAGTAGCTTTGCTTTTCCGCTTTTATTTTTGGCTAAGGTAAAGTTGAGAACATTGTGATATGAGGTGTAGTGAGCCCTTTTAGTTTCTTCTATGTCTGTTTTCCTTTAAGCCAGAACCAGCAGACGGATACCAGTTTGTGAGCACCTGGCATCTCCCGGGCCTTTCCTGGGTCTTCCCTCCGCTGTCTCGTGGACAGAGCAGTCACTCGTGGAAGGTGAACCTGAGAATCTGTGCGTGGAATTAAGTAAATGTCATAGCTCTCTTCTGTGACGAACTGAATCACATTAAGCCCAGTAAATTGTAACAGCAGGTTTTGCACATACAAAGCATTGAACACCAGGACAGGTAACCAGGCTGCGACGCTTCTGGTCCTGCACAAGACCTCTGGTATCACAGCACATTTAACAAATTGGCTGCATTGAGTGTTTGAAAACGTTGTGTATGTGCCATGTCCGTGATTTTCGAGGGCCTGGAAAAACACCTCTGTGGTTATAGCAATCTTGATCGATGGGAGCTTAAGGTTAGTACTGGGGCAGACTGTGTTTTAAAGAATCAAGGTCTCTCGAGTATGTTTCGGTTTTCCCATGAAGAAGAAAGATGTTAGCTGTTCTTTCCTGGACTGTGGCTATCAGAGTGCCCCACCACGGTCACTCACACGTTTACTTCATTTCCATTTAACCGGGCTGGGCTTGGGCCAGAGTACTTCGGTTGTCAAATGTCATATGAGGCTGAGGAACTGTCTTCTGCTTCATCGTTGGCATATGGAAATACTGTTTTTCAAAGCATACTCTACTTTCTCATTTGTGTTTATATAAAATAATGGAATGGTTATTTTAACTGTGCAGTTTCCTATGCTTGCTTATTTAATTGCGGAAAGATAATGGTTTTATTTTGCTAAAATCTGTGCTAGGAATTGTGCAAAATCTTTGTGAAATGCCCAGTTTACTAGCTTAAGTTATAGATCTTTGTATAGAAAAGAAAAAGCCTATTGCTACAAGGAGCATTGTCTTTATCGATGCAAAAAGCTTACCCGTGTAGTCAGTAAAATGCATCAGAATGTGGCGAACATTGAGAAAAGCATTGAAGTTTTAAAATCTGCTATGCAGTTTTCTTCAACTCCCTTGCAAGATACTTAATTTGAATAAAAGACAGAATAAAGTGTTCCCATTGAGGAAAGGGGCAAGAGGACTGTTGAGAATGTGTTCTGAATCTGAGCAGTCCTGCCACGCTCGTCTGTGATGTGGTGGTGTCCATGGTATCACTTTTACAGAACTTTAAGAATGCTGCTTCTGTGAATAAAATACATTTATTCTTAGCATTTCAGTTTTGAGTTTTGAGAAGTGTAAAACAGTTTTATGGTTTCTTTCCCTTACAGATTTTGCTTGTTCTTTTTTTTTTTTTTTAATGCCTACAAGACTCTGAAGCACATTAATCACTTGAAAAGAAAAGAAAAAAAAGGGGCCAGGTATGATGGCTCACGCCTGTAATCCCAGAGCTTTGGGAAGCTGAGGCAGGTGGATTACTTGAGCCTGGGAGCTTGAGACCCAGGGAACCATCCTGGGCAATCTGGTGAAATCCCATCTCTACTGAAAACACACAAATTAGCTGGGCGTGATGACTGCACACCTGTAGTCCCAGCTACTCCAGAGGCTGAAGAGAATGGCTTGAGCATGGGAGGCGGACCTTGCAGTGAGTGGAGATCACGCCCTTGCTGTCAAGCCTTGTTGACAGCGTTTGGACCCTGCCTGAAAAACAGCAACGATAATAACGTATGGGTGAACTGCCCGGCTGCTCTGTCTAGAGTAGAATAAATCCAATTACATTTTTGTCTTTTATTAGCATTGAAATTTTCTTATCCCTTTGTTTTCATTACATTGTAGCAATATATTGCTGCTGAGAGTCTGGAACAAGTAGGCTTCTCTGGATCAGGTTCTTACTGGATTGCTAAAACTTAGAATGATTTTTCCCCTCCTTGGATGTGACTTACAGAACTTTGCCTTTTGAGGTGATGTGCTGCATTTGATAGCGGACACAGGAACGCCCAAAGAATTCACTTACGGGGCTAAAATGTACGTGTTTTGTGTTGTTGCCCTCCTAGAATGAAAACTACCTCTTGTTTGTGGGTCGCTGATGCTATTTGCTGAAAACATTTTAAATTTTATTTAATATTTTGAGACAGACTCTTGCTCTGTCACCCAGACTGGAGTTCAGTGGCACGATTTCGGCTCACTGCAAACTCTGCCTCCCAGCTTCATGCCATTCTCCTGCCTCAGCCTCCCGAGTAGCTGGGACTACAGGTGCCCGCTACCACGCCTGGCTAATTTTTTGTATTTTTGGTAGAGATGGGGGTTTCACCGTGTTAGCCTGGATGGTCTCGAACGCCTGACCTTGTGATCCGCCTGCCTCATCCTCCCAAAGTGTTGGGATTACAAGCGTGAGCCGCCGAACCCGGCCGAAAACATGTTTCTTTACTGCCTCAGTCCTCAGTTGGGTAGTCTGTTCTTTGTAGGACATTCAGGGAGCCGGGGACATCTTGAGTCTTGAAAGGCGTGCTCTGCGAGGTGGGAATCTTCCGGCTGCTTATTTAGGGAATCCTGCCGGTTGTCATTGACTGGAGAGTGCAGTTTCCTGGCTGCCCTGATCTTTGAGGGGAGGGAAACTGAGGGGTCATTTTCCCACCTGGACCAACGTGTTTATTAAACCTGGCTTGTGTATCCTTTGGATCTTTTTATGAAGGAAAAGCCACATCTGTGACTTTCAGATGAGTGGAAGTCATGTTAAAAAATATATATATATTTGGCTACTATGGAGAAGTTTTGTCCTTGGGACCTGTGAATACAGTCACAGGAGAGCAGAATGTTCACGGTGTGGGTGCCTACAGTGGACATGCAGAGTCACATTCTTCACTAGTATTACGTTAAAAAGTGACAAATAAGAGAAAAATATTTTGCTCATTACAACCTCGGTAAGAAGCTGGCAGTACTCTTGTTTTTGGAGGGGTGTGAAGGGAATATTGAGAAAGTGTCATCCACATTAGACTCGCCCACTCTGCAAATCCTGTGCCGGCTGGAGTGAGGACCCCGTGATGGAAAGATGCACCCCTCTGCCCGGAAGGAGGTGAATCTTTGTGGCGCTCAGGATGCATGGTTCATCTCTATATAAAGGCAGAGTGTGAAACGCTGTGGAGGCTGAGAGAAGAGATGTGGTTAGCAAGTATGAGTGAGACGTTTGGGGCTTGTTAGCACCTGGCGTGTGTGCAGCAAGCTTTGCTATCTGCACACGTGTGATCCTTAGAACACTGGCGTGTGGAGCCGTGAGGCTGTCGAGGGCCCCAGCTCCTGGCAGGTTGAGTTGTTCCCTGTTACCACCAGGAGAACCGTGATTGAAGGCTGTCACTCAATCCCAAGTCCCCGAAGGGGCGCCTTTCAGAGAGGAAAACACCCCTAGAGCCTCGGGCAGAATTCAGTGATTTTTCTTATAATGTTGCTTAGATTTCGCAAACATGAAACCAAGAACATATTTCAGAATGCTTATGGTTCTTTTGTAACCATGGAAACAAAGTAATTTGCAGTCGATGGACAGTTTGCGGAAGCTGAACTGCCTACATCATGAGCACGGCGCTCTCCCTACCGCCCTGGGCCTTGCTCCGGTTTGCTGGGGAGGCTTTGCAGGGCCTCTTGGCTGGGATACCTCTCCCATGTCCCATGTTGCTACCCCTGGTCACAGCCATACTGCTGGGCACCTGTGCCGTGAGGACACTGAGTGGACACGGAGCCGCGGGGCAGCAGTTGGTCAGGAGGTGGCATCCACATGGTCCGAAACAGGTTTCTGTTCATTAAGAATGATCGTTGCAATAAAAACATAGAGTGAAAGAAAACTCTCTACTGACCTGAGAATGTGTCGGCTGAGTTGGATGGGGAAGTGCAGTGAGGAAGGTGAGGACTGAAAGGAAATGAAGGAGGGAGAGGAAAGGAGGGAAGGGAAGTGAAAGTGGGAGGGAGGATGGGAGTGAAGAGGGAGATGGAGGAGGAAGAGAGAGGGCGGTGGGCAGGAGCCTGGGAAATGTGTCCCAGAGCCGGTTCCTGACCGTCGTGGGTGCGTCAGAGCTGATCTTCCAGGAGAGGTGGCCTGGGAGGGCTGACCCTTAGGAAGTGAGGGCCGGGGGGAGCTGATTTTTTGGCCCTCAGCGGGGCTGTTGCTGACCTGAGATGCAGTCGATGGTTATCCCGAAGAGGTGGTCTGCACAGCCACCGTTTGCTGCCAGGTTGGAGAGAGAAGTGCTCCCCATGGGTTCTTTCTATTTTGTGGATTTTTCCCAGTTTAGCTGAGCAGCCTGTCAGTGGAAATGTCGGGGATTACTAACATGTCTGCATTCTACAGAGCAGTCGACCAGCTTCCGATCCTGTAGTTGTTGGGGGCACCATTCCCGTCGTGTCAGTGCCGGCCCAGCAGGGAAGCCGCAGCCTGAGGCGCTGGGAAACCTGCAGGGCTCTCGCTGCTGGGGTTCTGATGGAAGTCCTGCGCTGGAAGAAGGATGTCCTTTAGGCAGAGCCTGGTGAGGAGGGGGTGCTGCTGTTGCAGCAGTACATGGAATTTCAAATGACGAATGAAACAAGCTTTTAATTATGACCAGAGCTCTATGCCCTGCTTTTCTTCAAATGGAAATGTTGTGCTGAAATGAATTTGCTGTTAATCGGTTGCCTCATGCAAGACGGAATGCTGGGAGCAAAGTAGAATGTGGACTTCTCTACAAAGCTTCCTCCTCTCAGACTATAATCAATTGGATGGTGCTACACAGGAATACGTGAGAATTCATGTGAGAAAGGTGATGGGTGCAGACCTGTGTGACTGGCAGGTGTAGGGGGAGGTTTGAGAGAAGCTTTTGGCTGAAGTGGTGTCAGGTGCAGGTGCTGAAGTGTGATGTCTGGCTGGATGGAAAAGCACACGCCTCTGGGCTACAGGAAACAGATAAAGGAGGAAGTGGGCAGACATGAGTCGTGTCTTAGGAATGGTAGCAATTCAGGCAGACCCAGGATCAGGCTCCCATGGGGGAGGAGTGGACATCAGGACCCAGGGAGCATGTGGTGGGGGTCATGCCCAGGCCTCTGCAGAGCTTGCTGCTGTGTCAGCAGGGCCTTGTGCTTGCCCTCCTTAAAGCTTTCCCGATCCATAAAACGGGCAAGACAAAATCCACCTTGTGACACTGAAGCTTAAATGAGATGATCTACATGGTGTCTTCCTTCCCTTCCTGACACATCATAGACTCACAGCTATGGTAGCAGCGACAGACTGGATGAAATGCTGGAGCCGCTTTGCGCCTGGTGAAGCCACATGGATTTGTGCAGTGCTGGCGACTGTCTCTGAAAGCCTTTGGTCATGGCAGTGGCAGCCTCGAGTGGCTCTTGGCATACTTGAGTCTGTGGAGTGCAAGGTTGACTGGATCTCCGTGGCCATTGATACTATTCAGGGGTGAGCTGATGGGGCCCTAAAACACGGGGGAAGGCCGAGAGGACTTGGCTGCCAGAAGCATTGTAGATTTCTGGCTTCGAGAACTTGCTGATTTATGGACATAGGAAGGTAAACCCAGATGGCTCCAAAATTGTAAGTCCAGAAGAAAGGTGGGAGGGTACAATTGCTGAGTAGGTCATGGTTGCCCTGTCCCTTTGTTTCTGGCCATCGTTTCTCCTCCCTCCCCCTGCCTTTGTGGGCTGGAGGGCCTGAGCCTGCACAGCGGTCTATTTCATGGTGACGATGGCTGATTATTGCCCTGCAGTAAGAAGTCTCTCCACTTTATTTTGCAGCAGTAGTTAAATACATTTAAGGAGTGATGGTTTAGTGGTATTTGTTTTGTTTTTGCTTTTTTTTTTTTAAGTATCATTTAACTGAATGTTATTTCCAATTTCACTGATCACTTTGAGAGGCCAAAACATGCTTTGATTTGTTATTTTGTGTTTGAGCTAGTTTATTGCCTCACAGGAATGCCAATTATTCTGTTGTCACACATCATTAAGTATCTCAAACTGTGTTACTATAATACTTAGCTGAATTACCTCCCTTATTTTGGCTTTTAAAAAACTAAAATCTATGTGAAACTCACAGGATGTGCATGTCCATTGAGAGTTGTTCAGAAGTGTGACTTTTCCTGGCATGCTGAGAATCAGTGACATTATTTTATAGAAACACTCTGTAATGACACCAAAACTAGAAGTTCCTGTAAAGGGCAGAGTAGGCAACGTGTTATGCTTTGAGGGCCACAGAAGTCTCTGCATATATTTCTTTTGTGAAAACTTCAAAGTGTAAATATCACTTCTGGTTCCCTGGCCAAGGCTCGGTCGGGGATCATGGTTTGCAGACCCTTGACAGCACCTTAGCTGAAAGCTGGTCTCCCATGCGGTGAGCAGGAGCCCACCTCATTGCTTCAGCCAGGAAGATGCTGCCCTCATGCTGGAATTTACTTCAAACAAACTTGAAAGCTCTGGCACCGCTGCTCATTTCCATACTGTTGCAGGCCATCTAAAATACGGAGCATGCCTTGGCGTTTTGATTTTGTTACTCCTCTTGAAGGGCTCTGAGATGGCTCATCGCGAATTAGACATTTGCAGAAATGATCAAGCAGAGCTGCAGTCATCTTGCAGATCAAGTGAAGTTTTTTCTGAAAGCTTGTTACAGGCTTAAATTTCTCCCATCCAAGTACTAACCAGGCCCGACCCTGCTTAGCTTCCGAGATCAGACGAGATCGGGCGTGTTCAGGGTGGTATGGCCGTAGACTACAGGCTTAAATTTCTAATCCCTTTCCATCCACTGATCTTGTATGATTGGTTTCTTTTTGCACCCATTTGGGTCTGTGAAGCGTCTCCCCACCGTGGTAGAACTTTAGCTCTGATTTCATGCATGAGTCGGTATCCTCACTCCTCTTCTGCGAGGAGAAAGCGCTGCAGGTCCTGCGTGGTTTCCGTCCCCTCCCTGCACGCGGATGGATTGGGAGGTATTTGTGGTGTGTGAACTTGCTACCCCCAGAGGCTCCTTGTTCACTCCCCTGGACCGTACTCCTCCCTACTCCCATGGACTGCACTCCTCCCTCCTGGTTCACTCCCTGGCCCGAACTCCACCCTCCTCCCTCCTGGTTCACTCTCCTGTGTCCCCACGCCTCCCTCCTGGTTCACTGCCCTGGGCCCCCACGCCTCCCTCCTTGTTCACTCCCCTGGGCCCCCACGCCTCCCTCCTGGTTCACTCCCCAGGGCCCCCACTCCTCCCTACTCCCCTGGGCCGCATTCCTCCCTCCTGGTTCACTCCCCTGGGTCCCCACTCCTCCCTCTTGGGGGCTTGGTAGTTTCTGCTGTGCTTGTGCCAGCACGATAAGGCTGAGTGGCAGCTCCAGGGCTATGGCTGCTCACGCAGCTGTGGCGTTAGTGCAGAGAACTGCGGGGATGCAGCTGCCCTTGCTGTGATGCTTCGAGTGTCATAGTCGGTATGGGAAACTGGGTGGGATGTGGATGTCCCAGGAAGGGACAGGAGCCTCCCCTCAGCCTCTGTCAAACACTTCTCAGCCAGGCGTGGTGGCTCATGCCTGTAATCCCAGCGCTTTGGGAGGCTGGGGCGGGCGGATCACCTGAGGTCAGGAGTTGGAGACCAGCTTGGCCAGTGTGGTAATTTTTGATGGATTAAGGAAAATGACTCTCACTCGTTTGCCTTGCTTTTTAATTGACGATTGGTGTAGCCCAGTAGTCTGAACTTGTTAAGCAACCATTCTTACTGAAAGACTAATGTTTAAAAGTCTCTTCCTCTGGACATGTCTTTGGCTGCTGTAATCAAATGCAATGTAATCAGCACTGGTTAATGGCTTTCCTTGCTTGGCTAACAAATGCTCCTCAGAAACTTTGGTTTCTTGTTATTTTCATTTATAATTATGTTTTAAGCCTTCTAATTTTTCTAGCTTTCCTGCGAGTTGAGAATAATTGTGATGGGTGCTTAGTTTGGGATGTTGACGTACACTCTATGCCCAGCTACTATGCCATTGTGTGAACACTGATTTGTCACTTTCTCATGAAGACTGATTTCACCTAGTTTGGTAAATTCTATTAATTTTAAGGAAGGGGGTGGAATGCAACTGCTGTTAGGAGGCTTTTTTAAGGATCGGGGAAATGTTGCCATGATTATTACCGTTACAGAAGGAACATAAAAATACGTGCTGCCTTCAGTCATGATGAATATGTAAGTCTGCATCTGTGACTGCAGAAAACGGCAGCCCCAAATCTTAAAATCGTGTGGATGCACCAAGCCCATCTGCAGGGCACTGTGGAGCAGCCTGCGTTAGCTGAAGTTGGCCCACAAGCCCTGAGGGATGGTGTGTGAGTTATGATAAGGCTCTGATTTGGGATTAAACAGGCCTCCAAATACTGCAATATTCTAAACAAAGACACGATACTGCCCAGGGAGCCCAGTGGGCATCTGTAGGCAGTGTAGATGAGAAAAGGTTCCAAGAAGATTCCAGCAGGAGGATTGTGTAAGGCAGTAGACACATCAATGTTCACATAGGAGTGTTGAGCTATATTCATTCCTTTTAAGCAGCCAGGCTTGTGTGTGTTTTTAGGGGCACTCACGTAGCGCCCCTTCCACCCTCACTGCTGGTTGTGCCTGTTTGATGTTGCGGATTTCTGTGTTAAGTGTGTCCACTCTCCAAATGTATCTCTGTCTCTAGAATATTTTAGAGTAGACCATTTATTGTTTAAACGCTTGCTTTTAGTGAGGAAGAAATCTTTAAAACGGGCCATACAGACCCTGCTATAAATGTTGAACAATGGAATGTGTAATGTTTAACACGTAGTGTTTAAAGTAGAAGACAGTTTAATTTAGAAATCCTGTTGGAATGCCAACTTAAATTACCACCATCCGTATGCATATGGAAAAGAATGAGAGTGAATGTGCAGAATTGGAATTTTGTCTATTTTGTAGAGATTCTGTAATGTATCAGGTACAAGCCTCACTTCATGATTTAAATGCATGAAACTGAAATTACAAAACTTGACAAAAACATGCCTTTGAATAGTGAGCATTTATCCTCCTTGAAATAGTGATTCATTCACTAAAATGTCCACCTGCAACTTGGTCAAACACATTTGTTGCATTAGTTCTCAAGTGAGCTCAGTTTTCCAGACAGGGAGATTATTACTGCTTAAAGTTTGTCCTGATGATGTTGGTGAACAGGGAAAATCCTTTGACGTGGATCCTCTGTGTGTGTTACACATCAGACGCGGCCTGCCCAACCCTCTGCCTGTAACTGGGAACCTTGACTGTCGGGATCATTGTAGAGAACCTTGAGGAAAGCAAAACAAAAGGCCTCTGGAGTAGCAAAAGATGTAGCTGATTTCATGCAGTAAAACTTACACATTTTTCTTTAAAATGCATCATTTGGAACCTCAGCTTGCTGATTATTTTAGAATCACTGTAGTCTGCTGACAGCAGTCGTGGGAACAGGTGCATGGTCCGGCTGAAGCAGGAAGGTCTCAGAGCGGAGCCACACTGCTGACACCGAAGCAGGGGCTGGAGCCATTACGTTCGTGACTCGTGCAGATGGCCTTGGCTGATGTCTAGAAGAGGAAACGTCAGTATCCAAGGAGGAAAAAGTGTATTAATTTCATGAGTGTTTGCCTTTGCAATGGCTACAACCCTGAGTTTGTGGCACCTGCTGTCTCTGGAATGAGGAGTCTTCCCTTCCTGGCAGACAAGCTCTAGATGGGAACAGGAGCTGTGGTTGCTGGATTGAAGAGGTTTCCTTCTTGGGGAGGTGGCCTTCGAGCCTGACTCGAAGGAAGCTGTGACTGGCAGAAAAGGGCGTTGGAGACAGTGTATTTACTAGGAGGGTAGGTGACTGAGAACCTTCCTGTTCTGAGTGTTGCCATTCTGGTTCTAGAGTAAACTTGGGGAGAAGCAACAGCCAAAAGCCTCGAGGAATCTTCTGAGATGTTGATGACATTTGGTAGATTTGTTGCTGAGACTCTGAAATAAGAAGCCCTGGAAGTGCGGGTCTATCAGGCCGTGGGACGTGGAAGAGCTGCTGCTGCAGGGGTTGGAGTCCCCGTGCCAGAGGTTCAGTCCTGCAGAGACTTTTGCACAGTGGGCAACTGATGCCTCCAGTTGACTGTGAGTCCCCCAGATGAATACCCATGAAAGGTACCGTGTCAGTAAAGAGTCAAACTCTGTGAAGCATTTGGAGATTTATTCTGAGCCAAATGAGTTACCATGGCCCTTGATACTACCCTCAGGAGATCCTAAGAATGTATTCCCAAGGTGGTCAGAGCCCATCCTGGTTTTATAGCTTTTAGGGAGACGTGAGACAATCGATCAAATAAATGTAAGATGTACATGGGTTTGGTCTGGAAAGGTGGGACAACTGGAAGCAGGGGTGTCCAGGTCATAGGTAGATTCAAAAGTTTCCTGATTGACAGTTGGTTAAGAGAGTTGTCAGATAAGGGGTTGTGGAGACCAAGGCTTTGTCATGTGGAGGGAATCCTCCAGGTAGCTTCGGAGAGAATAGATTGTAAATGTTTCCCATCAGACTAAGAGTCTAAGTTCTGTCTAATTCCAGAAGGGAGGTGGGGTGATGAGGCAAGTCCGACCCCCCAGCGATCATGGCCTGGACTAGTTTTTCAGATTAGCTTTGGAATGCCCTTGTCAAAAGCAGGGGCTGTTCAGATGGCCAAAGGGGCTTCGAATTCTAATGTTTTTACAACCAGAAAGTGATTGTGTTTTTTCTGTGGATGACAGCCAGTGTGGTAATTAATATTTTATTAGCAGATTAATTTGGAAGTCAATGTGTTTTCAAGTATGTTAATTATTAAGTCATCAACAAACAGAGAAGGGCTTACTTTGAAACCAGCCTGAGACTCAAGAGGCTCAGCAAAGAAAACGATGGACTTGGGAGAACTGATTCACGTGTTTACTGCGCCAAGTTTCAGGCATTATGAGAAGTCTGTGCTGATACATTGTGACTTGAGAACTTAAATCTTGATGGACTCTTAAGAGTGAGGCTTTTTTTTTTTTCTTTTTAAACGGTCAATGTTTCTGTCTCCTGTGTTTTGTCTTCCAGCCGCTGAGCACTTTAGCTTTGTGTTCACGTGGCCTTGTTCTCCGAACCACCGGCTTTGAGGCTTCTCCGTCCTGCCCGCCTTGATCGCGTCTTCCCCGCCCCGTGGGTTTTATCCCGAGGACTGTTCTCCGCTGTGTGGAGTGGAGGATCAGTGGACACTGGCTTTACCGACTCATTTTCTATGTAGCTCCCAGTTTCTCAAAATCGTAATTGTGTTGGATTCCCTGTGAAACTGGGAGTCAGGCCTTGGGCGCAGTACTGGGGCAGGAGGGAGAGATGAGAATAGGAAGGACGGGTTTGTCAGGGGAAGGAACCCTTTGCCGCATTCCTGTGTCTGTTTTAGGTTAAAGATGAATGGCCGGGTGGTGGATGTCTCACCTGCTGTGGCTGGACCTCGCTGTGCTGAACCCTGAGCAGGGGCCCCGGCAGCTGCCTCCTGCCAGGCCGGGGCACAGGGCTGGGCTGCTGCCTCTGGGAGGGCTTGTGCCAAGGTGCAAGGGTCTGCACCACTCCTGTGTGACCTGAGGGATATATGGGAAGCTGGTCTGTGCTCCTTACCTGGGAGAAGCTGAGCTCACCTGGGCCAGAGCCTCTGGGGAGGTAGGAAGCCAGAGGCCTGGAATTCCTGCTTTCCCCAGACAGCAAGAAAGCTCAGTGTTGCACATGCTCTGAGATGCCCTCAGCAGCCATATATAGTTGATTTTAACATGACAGAAGGTGCCAATTAACCCGGCTCTGTGGAGAGCTTTGAGGAGTCCAGGCCCTGGGCCCCGGGCTTTTTAATATGTTCCTTCCTGAACAAAAAACAACAAAAGATCCCTGTGGCTGATGTCGACTGCGTGGGGTAGGACATGCCGAGCTTGCGTGGGGCTTGCCCCTGAGTTTCCTTGGTGCTCCTCCCAGCCCCCATGGACACCAGCCTTTCCAGGCCGAGGCTTGTCCTGTTTAGACCCTCGTTGGTGGGGTCTGTGGTCCTGGATCGAGGGCCCAAGCACTTCTTTCATTATTATAAATGATTCACCCGAGATGCACGGCTGCCCCCAAACATCTCACGAGCATGAGATACAGCCAGTGCCGCTGCCCCAAACTCATAATTCCAGTGGAAAGAGGAAATTTTACTTTTAATGTGCTCGTGTGACTCAGATGCAAATATTTAATTCCCGTTAAACTTTCAAGACCTTGAGAACCTCTGAGATTCCTTGGAAGCCATTCCTTGGCCCCACGACTAACTCTCCTGTGGGAGGAGGCTGGGGTGGTCCGCGGGGTCTGGGGTCCTGCTGCGTTCTCCAGGATTCCTTAGGTGTCATCATTAGTCCCAGCTCTTCAGCAGGTGGAGCTGATTGACTCTGACATTTCCATTACATTGTTCTTGTGTTGCCTCAGTTAACTTAGAATAACCAGTATTTACCAGAAATAATTGATGGCGTGATGGGAATTATTGGTGATTCCCTGACATAGACAGCCTGTGTAGATAAGCGTGTTACACGGTGTCTGATTTCTGAGATGTTGGTCCACACCTTCTCAGCAACACACTTTCAGGGGTAGATTCCTGTGCAGGAGAAGCTGCTTTTCCCCGAGACGCGGTGGCGGCCCCTGCACTGGCATGGCAGGGTGGCTGTGTGACTGGGCAGGGCTGGACGTGCTCCTGCCCACCCCTGTGCTGGGTGCCTGCCTCTGCCCCGCATCTGTGTATGAGTTCGCCCCCAGCTCGAACTCATAGAATTGTATACCTTCCTTGACACGTTCCTGCATAGAGATGATTAGATCTGGGGGCTGAATCTCAATCTGACATGCATGTAAGTAAATTATTGACGTGAATGACTTGGGTCCTCCACCTTCAGGGTCAGGAGGCACGAGGTGGGTTTGGAGACAGCTGCCTGGCCTCAGGAAGTTTCTCTCAGAGCCTGTTTCTTTCACTAGCAAAGTGAGTGATGCCTACCTCACCGGGCTTAACACACGCTCAGTACTCAGATGCTGTCTGGTCTTTGTTATAGTTAGTATTTGGGGAACAGCGTGGCTGGTAAGAGAATGTGTTACCTTTACAATTTATACAATGTCATACAAGGCAAGCGTGAAACCGGGACACTACCTTAATCTGAAGATGCTGGTGCTTAGTCTTCTCCTCAAGCATTTTGTTGTAATTCTGGCGTGTGTCAGCCAAGTCATATGACGGTAGCGCGTGCGTGATGCCAGCTCAGTTACCTTGGAACGGGGAACCTGAGGCTGCCAGGGAGCATCCCTCCTGCCTCCAGCCCTCGGCAGTTTGTCTCTCTCTCTATCCCTCCCTCTGTCCCTCCCTCTGTCCCTCCCTCTGTCCCTCCCTATCCCCCAATCCTCCTCACCACTCCTGCTCCCCTCCCTACCCTCCTCACTTACTCTACAACAGAGGTCCAGACTTTGACAAATCCCAGCTGGGCCTATTTATCGCTTGGCTGGGAAACCAGAGAGAAAGGGGCCCAGTTACTACAAAAATAGAGAATTGAAATAGAATGTGAGCTACTTTTGTGTCTTGTTTTTTATTTTAATCTGAATATAAAAGGCAAGTGTCAAACAAAATCGATGTTAACTGCGCCACTCAGCTCCGAGTCTGCCTTGTCGGGGCTCCGTGGTTTCCCATGCCCTGGCCTTCTCCATGAGCGTCTGGACATGCCGTGGCTGCGAAAGGAGCATTCAGTTATGGTCCTTTGAATGTTCCAGAGTCATGTGTAATAAAAATCTTCACGTTTACCCACAGCCAAGTCTTGATTTAATAACAGGTACTGCTGGTCTCTGGGTGGGGCTGAGCTTCTGTTTTAGAAGCAGCTGCACCATCTGAGGGGCAGGTCCGTATGGGCTGGCAGGCGGCCTGGTCCTTGGAGCACAGGGTGGACCTGACCCAGTCCTGGCAGTGGGGGGCCTTGCAGTTCTAGAATGTAGTGATGCAACCTGTGGCATAAATAAAAAGCCTCATGTGCCCCCTTGAGAAGCTGGGGCTTCCCCTCAGTACTGTGGTGTGCTGTGTTTGTGATCGTGCAGATGTAAAAGGGTGAGGGAGATGTCTAAAAACCAGGCTCCCAAAGACAGTCCTTCATGTCTGGTGCTTTCATGTGTGTATGCACACCTGTTTGACGCGTGTACACCTTCACGCGTGCACCTGTTTCATGCATGTACACCTGTTCGTGTGTGCATGCACCTGTTTCACACGTGCGCCTGTTTTTCATGTGTATGTGCCTGAGCATTCACCCTGTATTGCGTTATACGTTGTATTTTACAGATAGTTTTTTTTCAGTTTGTATCGTGAGCTTGTAACGACTTTGTGAAGAAAAGAGGGGACCCTGGCAGCCTTTGGCTCTGAGAAACGTGATGTCACGGGAACAGATGAGACAGCCCGGGTGAGGCCGGCAGAGGCCATCGTGGCCTGGGAGTCCGTGCACATCTGCTGTCCGTCGCTGTGTGACAAGTGACCCCCAAACCTAGGAGCTTAAGGTAACACACACGTATGACTGTACAGCTTCTTGAGGTTGTAAATTAGGGCAGCCCTGTTGAGCGGCTCTGGCCCAGTCCCCCGGGTCACCGTGAAGATGCTGTCCAGGGCTGCAGCCATCTGTAGGCTCAGCTGGGCTGGAGGTTCTGCTCCAGGATGCTGTGCTGACGTGTCTGCGGGCAGAGGCCTGGTCCTCCACACCTGGCCCCTCCCTGGGGCTGCCAAGTGCATTCCTGCCCAGGGCCGCTCCTTTCCCCAGAGATGTAGCAGTGCTGGTCTTCTGCCCAGCGTCAAGGTGGCCGGCTCAGGAGCAAAGACTTTTTTCCCCTACTCAGCGGCTACTCCTGCAGGGCTGGGCGACAGTGGAGGTCGCGTAGGAAGGTGTGTTCGCTGAAGACTGTGCTCTGTGACTTGGCGGGTGTTCCTCCCAGGAGGGTGAAATGGAGACTGGACGCTGGGAGCAGCGTCCTGTGTGACCTCACGTGTAGTGGCTCACAGTAGAGCTAAAGCCTTCCTTTACAGATACTTTTCAGAGTCTGCCCGCCTTTAGATTCTCTGATTAACATGTCTGAAGAGGGTCCCAGGAGTCTGCCACCTACCAGGCCAAGGAGGTTCCCTGCATGTGGCTGTCCCCTCACACCCTGAGAAATGTGACTCAAGGGGATCACCCGAGTTTCCTGAATGAGTCACTTGCTTTCTCTTCTCTTTGATTTCATGCCTCCCCCAAGGTGGGTCAGTCCTGTCCGCCGCAGCGATACCTGCATGCTGGGGTTACCAGGAGATTGGGGGTGTGTGTGGTCCCCCAGGGAGATTCGGTGACTGAGGATGCTGTCATAGCAGCCAACATGTCCCTATTGTTTTCACTTTTAATGAAGTTCAGTTACTAGGTTTTCTGAGGCATAATGATGTCCTTGTGAAAAATTGGTGATCAGGGAAGCAAGCAAGTGTGGGAAAATGATCCTACCTTTAAACCTAAAAAACGATGAAACAGCAAAGAGCCCTGAAGAGCCCATGAACTTCCTCATGGGGCAGTGAGGAGACACCTCAGTAATGGCTTAAAAAAAAGTGATAATACTGAAGAAAAGGTAAACTAAATTTTGGGTCTCCTATGGGTAAAGAGATTGTGGTTTACATTTTGGAGGCATACGTTTATATACTTATTTATTTTTCTTTGTTGGATTTAGAATTAGTTGAAATAATTGTGTTTTTTTAATTAAAAAAATTGGGGTATACGAAGTCTAATCCCTTTGTGATATTTCTGTACTGTGAGACTCCACATACAAAAGTGAAGCCCAGACTGTCTGTCTCTAATGAACCAGAGAGAGGTGGTCATCTCCTGCAGGCCGGTCTGGTCTCCAGGCATCTGGCCATCCTCCCAGTCTTGGGCACACCTGCATCACTGGTGCTTCCTGCCAGGCTGTGGCTCTACCTAGGTTTCAGGAGCACCTGGAACAGTTTTCCTGGTGCCTCCTGCTTTGTCCTGGCTCCTGGAAGCACAGGCTATTGATGAAGGACTCTCCCCACTGCCAGGTAAATTGGTGATTGCCCCCAAGGCTGTATTTCTGGCATGGGGTGCAGAGAGTCTGGGCATGGTGTCCTGGGCCTGGAGCCAGCTCTAGGACTGCACGGCGGCCTTGCCTCTGCCCATCATCTGGGAACAGGGTGGTGGGGAGGAGAAGGGAAGCAGTGTTTTGCCCCTTCTGCATCTTGAGAACACGGGAACACATCGTCCCATTGCCTCCTACCATTCACAGTCCAAGCTTGTGTGTAGTGTTATTTTATAACCTCCCCTGACAATGATGTATTTTATATAAGCAGCACATAAAGTGGTAATTTAAAACCCTATCGAGCAAGATTAAACAATAAGGAGCAGATATAGCTGTAGAAAAGTTACTTTATCCAGGAAACATTTATCTACTGCAGTTGGAAATCAATCATGGCTTCCTCCTTGGCGGTTCCTGATGAGCCTTTGAAATTCTGTCCTGTTTGTCACTGTTAGTTATAAGCTATGCCTTTCCTTCTATGATGTTAGTTAGAAGCACTACCTTTCCTTCTATGATGCTTATTTCTTGCCCGTTCACCACTGTTAGTTACAAGCTATACCGTTTCTTCTGCGATGTGTATTTCTTGCCTGTTCAGCACTGTTAGTTACAAGCTATACCTTTTCTTCTGTGTGTATATTTCTTGAAGGCATGGACTAAATCCTAATTCCATGGTATTTGATGCACATACTCAAGAGATACTTGTTTGAATGAATGGATTAATAGAAAATAGAAGTGGTGACTTCACTTTATTTCATTATGTCAAACTTTGTTTACACAGAAAATTTTATGGTCCTTTGGAAAAACAGGGCCTCTGTGCAGGGTTGTTAGAGATTGTGGGAGTGCCACAAATGGCTCTGTGGCTCTAGGCTCACAAAGGTCTTCAGGGACTTGGTGGCGGCACCTGTGTTGAAAACTGAGTTCTGCAAATCCATTCGAGTGACCTGCCAGCACTAACAGTCCTGCTTCCCAGTTGATTTCTGCACAGAGGCTTCTCCTGAATGCCCCAGGTGAATGTGGGTTTAGCCCGCACTGATGGGCCTCCACAGCAAGCCAGGGTGCTGCAGGGATGAGAGAGAAGAGGGGCAGGACCAGGATCTTCCTGGGCCCCAGTGCCCGTGTGGGGATGCTGCCTGGCCTGGCTTTTCTGGGGGAGGTCAGGGAAATGATGGCATGGAAGGACTGTTGGCATGAGCTGCTTGCTCAAACATAGATCCCAGGTCTTTGTGGGAGGCAAAATAGAAATTTATGTGGCTATCATCAGTAACATAGCAAATATGGGCTTCTTCCCTAGGGTGGCTGACCCTCTTGCTCATCTGCTGAGCAAAGGCCAGGCCTGGCCTTCTGGGCCTCCACAGTGAGCTTTTCCCAAGCTCTGTCCACTCCGTGGAGATGGCTGGAGCCAGGGCAGACATGGGGTGTTTGCTACTTTTTTTTTATTTTTTCTTTTTTGAGATGGAGTCTTGCTCTGTTGCCCAGGCTGGAGTGCAGTGGTGTGACCTTGGCTCAGTGCAAGCTCTGCCTCCAGGTCATGCCATTCTCCTGCCTCAGCCTCTCGAGTAGCTGGGACCACAGGTGTCTGCCAACACACCAGGCTAGTTTTTTGCGTTTTTAGTAGAGACGGCGCTTCACCGTGTTAGCCAGGATGGTCTCAATCTCCTGACCTCGTGATCCACCAGCCTCGGCCTCCCAAAGTGCTGGGATTACAGGCGTGAGCCACTGCACCCGGCCAGGTATTTGTCAGTTTTTGAAAGCTACATTTAAAGAATGAAATAGACCGAACAGAATTACTTCCTTTTGAATATTTAACACTCAGTCTACCAGAACACTTGAATATAGTTAATGTATTCAAATAATAAGAAAGAACTTTCCCTCTGTTCCAAAGAAAAAGTATAAACAACCTTTTACTTGTCAGGGACTTCACTATGTTTCTAAAAAGCCAGGAAGCACTTTTCCTGAAATAGACCCGTCTCTTCCTCTGCATAGACCCTATGAACATTTTAGCTACATTTCTGCTGTGTCTTGATGTGATAGATTATAGATAATTCCTTGCTACTGGAACTTCATGATGCTTTCCTTTGAAACATCAAATAGAAAGTATGGATAGTAAATCTCAGACTAGTTGCAATTAACAGTCTTGGTAGAGCTGCCACCAACAGTCTCTGTCAATTACAACAGAGTGTGTCTCCCCAGCAACCCGGCTTAGATTGCAGACCGAGCCAGGTTCACCCAGGATTCAGTGCAACGTCTTCCAAAGCCGGAGCCACTGCTCTTGGAGGAGACTTGAGAAGTCCTCCCTTTGATGCCTGTGCATGGCTGTTCTCAGATCACAGCAGCTGCAGCAGCATCTCGGAGGATGCCGGCAGGGGTGTCCTGAGTATTGACACCACGGCAGGGGCCTGCAGTGTTTGAACAAAATGGGCAGCCTAGAGGAGTCCACAGCCACGTTTCAAAGGTGCAGTGGCCCGAGGTGAACCCCAGAGCACTGAGGAGCCTGGAGTCGACCTGTCACGATTCCATTCAGAAAGCTGGCTGAATTCTGTACCTGTGCGGGTAAAAGATGGCTGTTTGCGCTTGGCCCCTTCCCAGGCCAGGGCTAGGGAGGTTGTCTGCACAGCTAGTGGGAGCTTAACTCTGTGCACACTCACGGCGGAGTCTCGTTCCTTTCTGTGAGCCCAGGGAAGATAGACATACCGAGCTCTCCTGGAAGAGGGTCCTGATGAGTCAAGCTGAGCTTCAAGACGGTCGGCGTTGTGGTGTGCGTGGCGGGTTCGGAGTCGGTGTGTGCTGAGTGGGGGCCCGGCTGCTGCTGTCGCTATTGGGCTCAGCAAACGCTGTGGGGGACGTGGCTCCTGTTGTACTTGGTGGTTTTCTCCTCACAGGAGTGGGTTTCCCAGCGGTGAAGGTGTCGGTGCTGTGACAGGCAGCCTGGCAGGAGGAAGGACCCATGGGGTTGTGCCCCGAGGCCCCCTTCCTCTTGAGGAGCAGGAAGGGGGTTTGGGATCCTGCTTCCGGCTGCGCTCCCTTGCTAGGTTCTTGGCCTCGGGGGCCAGGAGAAGCTGAGTGCAGGCCTGAAGCCTGGACCCCTTCCACAGCCTCCGTGGCGCTTGTGGTGGTATGCGGGACGTGGCCCTTGGAACTCCAAGCCCTACCCTGGCATGCCCGCCCGTTGGGGCGTCTGGGGCACTTGCTATGTGCTAGGCTCCGTGGTGGGATGGGCGGTAGCAAGGGCTGTGGGGTAGAGTGGACACCGTACGCAGATGATTATGAGAAGCATCAGGGAGGCAGTGAGAGCAGAGCTGAGACCTGCAAGGAGGGAACTGGCTGTGGGTGTTGGGGCTCAGGGAGCTGCCTCTACCCAGAGCCACAGCGGCCAGTGAGGGCAGAGCAGGGGACCGAGGCCCAGGGAAGCCGTGTGTATGGTTCGCATCAGGTGTGCAGGTCTGCCGGGCTGTGCTGCCCTTCTCAGTCCTGGCTGGGCCTGGGGTCCCAGAGGGAACGGAGGGTCCTCGCATCTCCCTCCTCTTGTATCCCTGTTGCTTCCTGGTCAAGGGATGCTTCTTTATTGCAACTCTGGCCGTTATTCTGCATATTAAGAGGAGTTTCACAAAATCATAGTGGGAGAGGCAGAGTAGGGATTCATTTTTATTTCTCCCCCTGATTTTACACGGAGGCTTCTACTATCCCTTAGTGTGGAGGCAGAGTGCAGATGCTCTACAGTTATCTGTCCAGGAAGAGAAGAGCTGCTGGGAAGTCACAGATCTGATCATTGCAATAGCACTGACATTTTTAAGTGGGAGAATGCTGATGTCTATAATAATCAGAGTAAAACTTCAGTAGCTTCAATATAAAGATGCTGAGATGATCTTAGAGCCATTTCGTCCCTAGATCCTTCTGCAGTGTGGAGTGTGACATCTCTACCAGCCTCTGGTCAGTGGCCGCCTGTGGGTAACTGAATGCTTGAAGTGTAAATGAGAAACTGAACTTCTAATTTTATTTAATTTTAGTCAAATTTAAATAGCTATATGGGCCGGGCACCGTGGCTCATGCGTGTATTCCCAGCAGTTTGGGAGGTCGAGGCGGGTGGATCATGTGAAGTCAGGTGTTCAAGACCAGCCTGGCCAACAAGGTGAAATCCCATCTGTACTTAAAAATATAAAAAATGAGTCTGGCGTGGTGACAGGCGCCTGTGTTCCCAGCTACTCGGGAGGCTAAGGCAGAAGAATCACTTGAACTCAAGAGGCAGAGGTTGCAGCAGGACAAGATCAAGCCACTGCACTCCAGCCTGGGTGACAGAGGGAGACTCTGTCTTAAGAAAAAAAAAGATTTTAAAAAACCTACATGCCCCTAGTTGCTTCTGTAGGAGACGGCATGGTTCCAGAAGGTAGACTTTGTGTTGAGGACTCTGCAGCGTCAGGCTGGAGACAGTCTCCCTTCCTAGCAGCGTGGGCCGCTGGGCTGCTCTTCTACCAGAAGGGATGGTGGCGTCTCTGGGAGGTATCTGTGGACTCAGATCTGTGTGGATTAGTGACTTGTGTTACTCACAGATACTTAATTTTATGGGTAAATGAATACCTGGACTGGCTGCAACTTCAGGGCGAGATTCGGGAGTAGGGAGTGAAAAGTGACGACGGAACCCTGGGCTTGTCCTGCCGCCCCCAGGACCCGGTCGGGGCGCCTTCTCGTCTGAAGTACCAGCACGTGGTCAGGGTACCCCTCCCCTCTGAACCCCCCAGGAAGTGATCGGGGCACCAATCCCCTCTGAAGCCCCAGCACCTGGTCGGGGCACCCCTCCCTTCTGAATCCCCCAGCACCTGGTCGGGGCGCCCCTCCCTTCTGAATCCCCCAGTACCTGGTCAGGGCGCGCCTCCCTTCTAAAGCCCCCAGACCCTCCTGGCCTGCGGTGCTGCTTCTCCAAATGCTGCCTTGGCTGTTTTCCAGCAGTCACCTGCACCCGAGCAGGTTGTGTGTGTTACTTCTTCTGGCATCTGGGGTGTCGGTGAATCTCATTTATCTTGTCTTCCTCCCCATTTGCCGTATCTCACCTATTGTCTGTCCGAGTTCGTGTGAGTGCATGTTGTGCGTTCTCAGGCTGTACTCGGTGCTTAGGTGACAAGAACGTCTTAGAGGAACGGACTGTGTACTCCAAAGGGCGCTGTGCATGAATTGAGACACAGTTTACTTGTGGGGTTTAAATTTCCTGGGTGTTGGAGGCAGTTACGGGGAAACAAGGTATAAAAAAGCCCTTGGGGATGAGGAAGGCAATAATGAAAAAAATTACTTTATACACACTTAGCAGTTGATTTAATTTGTAGGTGAATTTTGCATTTTGGGAACTACTAAAGCTGTTTGTAGGGATTCCTTGATGAGCTTCTTGTTTTGTGTCAAGTAGAAAGTAAAGTGGGTCGGTTTTGCTTTTAATTCTGACTGACTAGAATCTACTTCCTTTTTCACTTCATTCACGTTAGGGTGGGGATTGGACTAGAAGAGCTGTAGGATCTCTTTATTTCTGATCTTAAATGAATTTTTTCTTTACTCACTGTTTGTTTTTTTTTGTTTTTTTTTTTTGTTGTTGTTGTTTTTTGGTGAGCTGCTGTTTTTTCCTTCAATACAGTGTTTTTTGGTTTGGGAAATGTGCTCAATTTGTACCGTGCTTTAAATGTACACAGTGGTTCTAAATTGCTACTTTTCGTTAAAGTTAGATATAGCATCTTAATTAAAATGTTATCTATAAATCAGGCACAGTCTGAGGCCTGGAGACCCCTCTTGTCACTTCCTTCCAGCCGTGTCTCCTTCCCTGGCCACGTTGCCCCTGGCCACATCTCCTCCCCACACCACGCCGTGTCATCCCCCCACCACGTCACCTCTGGTCACATCACCTCCCTCCCGGCCATGTCACCTGTGGCCTCACTTCCTGCTTCCCTCCCTCCTTGGTGGCCTCCATGGCTCCTGCTGTCTGCCCTCCTGAGAGTCTGTTCGAGGCTCCTTCCCCGTTTTCTGCTCCTAAGTGGGTCTCGGGGCCTGGATGTTTCACAGGATGCAAGTTTCTTCCCTTCCAGCCGCGGGTCTCTGAACGTCAAATCCAGAGAGTGCACTAAACTCTCCTTACCCACCTGGGGGCCCCGAGCCCTGACCGCCGACCACCAGGACTTTTCCGCAGGGTGTGGGGCAGACTCATGCGTGAATTGGACTCAAAAGATGCTTCCAGGAATCCTTGTTTTAAGTGCACTGGAGCAGAGATGTGGAGAGGGGACCTCCGGGTTTGCTCAGAATTTGGCCCTGATCACAGCCAATGAGGCAACATAAGCTCCTCCTAAATGAAGCGTTCCATAGACTGATTTTACACACGACAGTTGTGATGGCTGGAAAAGGCTTCACACAATGAGTAAGTTTGAGCTGCATTTGAAGGAAGAACAGGTCTCTGCAGGTGGAAATGAAAGATACGGTGACCCAAGCCATCAGCTGCAGCGGGGGGGGTGGGGTGGTGCGGACTCCCCATGGATGGTGGGCATGGCTGAAATGCAGGAGAGGGCAAGGGTGCGAAGCAACAGCAGAGCAGCAATAAAATTCCCCTGCAGAGAGGGGACTGAGATATTATCACATGTATACAACTGAGAGATGATTTGAGGATGATTTCTGGGAGCCTATGGGAAGATCATGTGCTCATCATCAGTCCTCGGGATCTCTTTATGAAGTGAAAAGTCATGCCTCTGCCTATCTTGTGAGCTGTTAAGATCAAATCGGATAATCTTCAGCGAGCCTTGTAAATGCTAAAGCTTATGACAGACTGTTCCAGCCCCCTTGTCTCCACCCTCCTTTCCTCCTCGGTAACGTGAACCCTGCTGGGTACCTCACTATCTGCCTGGCTTCCTCCTCCATAACGTGAGCCCTGAGTACTTGCTGGGTACCTCGCTGCCTGCCGTACAGCTGGCTGTAGCCTTGTCAAACGCACTTGGCTGGCACATAAGCAGAAGTGCTCGCCGGGCCTTGGGAGGGCTTTCTGACATGTGGGTGCCTGCTTTTCGCTATTAGGCTGGAGCTGCAGGAGCCCCCCTAGACCAGATAGAGGACCAAGGCTATGGCCTCGGGGTGGGGGATGGGGGAGCTCCCTGGGTTTATTGTGTGGGTGAGAGCAAACTTCAGTCCCGCTGTGGCATTGGGATTCAGGGTTCCTTCTGGAATGTTCTGAGTGAGAAACAGGAAGTGTGCACAGGTGCGTCTTCTGCAGACTTTATGGTTATCTTGAGAGCACTGGTGCCTCTGAGCTATGAACCTGCAGAACCACTTCTTCCACTAACGGCCGCCTTTATATAAAGAATGACTTAAAAACGCTGCCACTTCAGATGGAGGTATTTGCAGGTGTGGCCTGAAAAATGAACAAAATGACTTTCAAGGAAAGTACCTTACATTTTTCCCAATGATAGACATTTGAGCTTTCCAGTGAATATTAAATTATAAAAATCTTGTGTCCACCACTTTCTCATGTGATCAATGGTGATATTGATGTGTTTTTGTTTGTTTTTTGATATATAACGAAATGTGGAAGTTGCTCATAATTCTGAACCAGTGTTTTCTAACCAATGTGTGATTACAAAATCGTGTGCTGGTAAAAGCCATTCAAGTGCAAGACGGTCCAGTCGACTTAGAAGGAATTGGGGCAGAAAGGCTGCGTTGCAGACAGCCTGTACGGAAGGGCCACTTGTTACATTTGGCAGCAGAGAATACCTAAAATGATCTGAAAACACAATGAAAATACTGCTTCCTAATTGTATATCAGTATGGGGTCGGACTTTCTTCAGAAACTTCAGCCACGGCTCTGCAGACCACTGAACGCAGATGCAGGCATGAGAATCCTGCTATCTGAGGTACAGAGATGTTAGGTGTTTTCACAGCAGCACAAACTGTTGCCATACTGCTGCTTATTTTGGAAAATGGTTTCTTCTTTAAGACTGTGTTAAGATTTTCTAATGACTTTATCCTTGTAAAATAAACTAAATTGTTACTTTTTTTTTTTTTTTTTTTGAGACGGAGTCTTGCTCTGCCACCCAGGCTGGAGTGCAGTGGTGTGACCTCAGCTCACTTCAACCTCTGCCTCCTGAGTTCAAGCGATTCTCCTGCCTCAGCCTCCCTAGTAGCTGGTACTACAGGTGTTCGGGACCATGCCAGGCTAATTTTTGTATTTTAGTAGAGACGGGGTTTCACCATGTTGGCCAGCCCAGTCTCGAACCCCTGACCTCAAATGGTCCGCCTGCCTCTGCCTCCCAAAGTGCTGGGATTACAGGCATGAGCAGCCTGGGATCAAGGTGTGGGCAGGGTTGGATTCTCTGGGGCCTCACTCCATGCTGTGTAGACGGCGTCCTCTCTGTGTCCTCACAGGTTTCTCTTATGTGCGTGCAGCAGTGAGGACTGTGTCTAAATTCTCTCAAAAGAATACCAGTCATACTGGATCAGGGACTACTCTTTTTCTTTTCTTTTCTTTTCTTTTCTTTTCTTTTCTTTTTTGAGACAGAGTCTGGCTCTGTCGCCCAGGCTGGAGTGCAGTGGCCAGATCTCAGCTCACTGCAAGCTCCGCCTCCTGGGTTTACACCATTCTCCTGCCTCAGCCTCCCGAGTAGCTGGGACTACAGGCGCCTGCCACCTCGCCCGGCTAGTTTTTTGTATTTTTTAGTAGAGACGGGGTTTCACCGTGTTAGCCAGGATGGTCTTGATCTCCTGACCTCGTGATCCGCCCGTCTCGGCCTCCCAAAGTGCTGGGATTACAGGCTTGAGCCACCGTGCTCGGCCGGGACTACTCTTAAGATCTTATGTGACCTAAATTTCCAAGTTAAAGGCCCTGTATCTAAATACAGTGACATTTTGAGTTTCTGGGGTTGTGACTTTAACATGGGAATCTTGAGGAGGGGGGACAGTTCAGCCCATGACACCTATAGGGAAGAATCCTGGTGAAACTGCTTCGTTGGATTAGGTAATGTTTCCTTTGCTGAGACGTTTAAAGCTATAACAAGCAACTGAAGGGAAAAAGACGGTATCAAAATTAAAAATGTTCATTTCAGAGGATACTATTAAAGAAAAAAGACAACCCACAGAACAGGATAGATTATCACGATAAGGACCTGATATCATGAATATATTTAAAAGCTCTTAGTAAAAATCCAATTTAAAAATGGACAAAGGATTTGAATAGACATTCTCCAAAGAAAGACATATAAATGCCTTAAAAAGCACATGAGATGTTTAGCAGAATTCGTCATCTTAGAAATGGAAATCAAAACCACCGTGAGATACCACTTCACAACCACCTGGATGGGTAAAACCCCAGTATTGGACAGTGACATGGTGGTGAATTTGGGAAAACTGAAATCTTGAGATACTGCTAGTGGGAGGGGAAATAAAATGGTACAGTTGATTTGGAAAAGTCTGGCAGTTCCTCAGAAAAGCATGAAATCACCGTACAACCCAGCAATTTCACTCCTAGGCATATGCTCAAGAAAATTGAAAATATTTTGCAAAAAAGTATGTCATGCCTGAATCTTCATAGCAGCATTATTCGTAGTAGTAGAAACAGTCCGGGTGTCTGTAAACCGGTCACTCACTGAGATTCCACTCACCTTAGACGTGAAAGATGTCAGCGCCGAAGGTCACGCACTGTACGATTCTCCTCACAACAGGTGTCCAGAATGGGCAAATCCAGAGAAAGGGAAGTTGGCTGGTGATTGCCAGGGGCTAGTGGAAGGAAGGAGCAGGTGCTGACTCTTAATGGGTTCAAGGTTTCTTTGGCCTGTGGTGAAAAAGTCCCGGAATTACATACTAGTGGTTGATGTGCAGCTTTGAGAATATGCTAAAAAGACTGAATTGTATTCTTTAATATTGGGGCTTTTATGCTTTGTAAATTCAATTTAAAAAGGAATTCAAGAAGTTCTTTGGTGTTGATATGATAGTATCCAAAACAAGTTACTATGTAACTCACGTCCCCAGAGTTAAACTTCATTTTCTGAGGATCTTGCAGTGTATGAGCCTAGGAGACACAACGATCCTATACTGTATGTTATACCCCATCTTACTGATTTCTATCTCACATAACCATATTCAGGGAATACCGACATGTAAACGTGAACTGAATGCTATGCAGAGGCACATTCCTCTTACCCGGATGATGCTTAGTGGTGCAGTAAGAGATGAGGTCTTAGCAACGTTAGTTTAGTTAGTTTATTTTCCATGGCAACAGGAATTTGGCACATCTGATGAGTTAGATGTCCCTGCACAGCTCCTAACGAGGTTGCCTATTTCTGTGTGGTGTTTGTGTATATATTTGCTGTGGAAAAAAGTGATAGCACCTGCACAAACACTTGCCCTAAACGCGCACGAAGCTGGTGAAGGCAGAGGACAGGCGAGAGGGAAGCATGGCTCAGCCCTGGTAAAGAAGACCGTTATTCCGAACGCAGTCAGGTGGAGAGTCTTGCTGCTGGGGTCTGGGAAATGTGTTGTGTTTGCTTCTATCTGAACAGCTGTACCTGAGCGTGTCTGTGCTTCAACATTTAATCTGTACAGTATCCTCGGCAGGGTGTGTATCTTTGTGGCAGAGGACACCCCGGCCACAGTGGATGTCAGCGGCAGTGGCTGGACTCAGGGTCCGTGAATGTTGCGTGATTGAACGTGTTTGGTTCGTTCTCAGCTCCTGCCCAGGTGCCTCCCGAGCTTCGGGTGCTCTGGCTCCCCAAATCCTTCCCATCTGTGTGTAGCATGACCAGCACCTTCCTACCATGTGTTTGTCCTACCACGGCTGCCGTGTCTAATGGACGCTTTGCTTTCCAGCTACTTTCCTATAATCAAAACCCTTGAATGACTTTGCCTGCGTTTCAGAGATGACAGGGTATTAGTTTTTCATGATTACTCTGAGGATTTCCAAAAGCAAATGAAACTTACAGGATGTAAGATATTAGAAGTGACAGTAATTATAGATGGCTTTTCTCAGTTAGTCTTTTGATTGTGGTAAAATTACATAGCACTCTATTTTTAAGTGTACGGTTTGGTGGCATTAAGTGTGTTCACACTGTGGTGCCGCGATCACCGCCATCCATCTCCAGAACTTCCTGGTCTCCCCACGCTTGAAACTCGATCTACCAAACACTAGCTCTCTTTCCGCCCCAGCTCTGGTAAGCACTACAGATTGCTTACAAAATACGCTTTTCAGTAAGACAAGGGGCAAGGAAAAGAGCTCTAAAGACCGTCTTGAGATTTGAGGAAGTGTTTTATATTTTGCTGTCTGGTTCCCAGTGTAAAGGAACTGTTGAAGACATGGGAAGGCGAAGGTCTGTGACCTCAGGAAGTGCTGGACTGGGCAGCTTTCCTGCTGTGACGGGGGCACTTGTCCTCAAACCTGCCTGAGATAATCGCATGAGGATGGTGCTGCCTTGTGACAGCTCTGAACTTGGTCTCCTTGAACGTTGTCAAGTACATAAGCTTTGGTGGTTACCGTCTAGTGTCTGCGGGAGACCTAGAATTTGAACATTGTTGACTTTAGAACACACTTATTTGTATAACACTCTACCTGTTCTCATCAATGTGTTCTCTTTTTTTGCCTTAATATTCTGTGTTGCGGTGGCAGTAGTTGCAGCAGACGCTACTTCTGGTTCATGGTCATTGCCAAACACAAGCTTCTGGAAACCGTGTGAAAAATGAAGGGGGAAAGTGCTTTTCTGCAAAGGCCTTTTTTGAATATCTTGTTTTTTTCTAGAATATCTGTTGTGGTGTAAAACGTTTTCATATTTAGGGGGTTGTAACGTGTTTTACACTGATTAGCTTTGAAACCTCATGTTTTTGCATGTCATGGGGCTGCTTTGTCCTGTTATTCTATGATATAGCTGGTTTGCAAAACTATTGGTTATTTCCCTTTAAAAACCAAAGCAGCTTACAGATTGAGTGTGATTCCTGTAAGAATTTCATTGTAAAATTGATTTGTGTTCAATAAGCTTACTGAAACGACTAGGTCAGTGGACAAAAAGATAAGAACATGTCAAGTCTCTGAGCCATGAAGGACTTCCAAATAATACACATGATACACAGTAATTTCTTAACAAAAGATTAGATTTAGTACATAACTATTTAAAACCTCCACATTTTCTATTATAGGCATTCCACAGTGCCCATGGGGGTGGGCTGCAGGATTGCCTATGGAATCCGAGGTCTGTGGGTGTTGAGGTCCCTGCCCTAAAACGGCATGGTGTTTGCATATGACATACGCACATCCTCCTGCAGACAGTCATGTCAGGGTTGCTCGTAACAGCTATACCATGGACATGCCATGCGAGTAGTTGTTTAATGAATAATAAATTCTAATTCTTAGTACAAACACATTAAAAAATATTCTTGACCTATGATTGGTTGAATCCACAGGCCTGGAACCCCGGGAGAGAGTACAAACTCTAGAAGCAAAACGAACAAAGCATTTGAGGTCAGCAGTGATGGGTGTGGGATCACACTGAATCTCATGTGTTTTGCTGTGTCACTGTGTCCCGTTTAAACGGGAATCATTTGTAGCTTAAGGTAACATAGGTAACAGGAAACATTACAGAATGGGCACGAAGGCACGCCCCTCATTATCCCGTGTTACAGCCAAGTGTCTGCCTCCTGGGGAACGATCTGTTCTGTGGAGAGACTAGAGGTTGATGATTTCCGGATGTGTGAAGGGAAACGCCCTCCGAGAAGCGTGGCCTTGGCCGGAGCACATCAGACGAGAGTTAGCGTGGCATGGAGTTTCCACAGTGCCCCTCAGGCCTGCTGCTTCTCTCCTCTCCCCACCCCTGGCCCTGACTCTTACCAAGGGAGGAAAGTTCAGCTCCAGTTGAGCCCCGCACAGGGCTATGGATCTCTAGGGCAGGTGCCACCTTCGCCTGAACAGGCTGTGTCAGAGGAGGGTCTGGCTGTACTTGAGCTGTGAGAGATGCTCTCAGAGATCCAGCATCCTGAAAACCCAGGTGCTGAAGGTTCCTCCTCCACTGTCCTGCGGGGAAGGGTGTCTTATCCTGCTTCCCCTCAACCCGAGCTGACTTTTGTCTGTTCTATACACCTAGTTTTTAAAACCAATTATTGTTAATCATCTAGCAGACAAACAGCATAAGGTGAGAGCCTGGGAGGGTAGATGGGGCTGTGGAAGATAGTTTCCTGAATAACAGTGTTCAGATTCCTGTTTTGCTGTCCTTTGACCCAAGGCCTCTAGATAATTGAAATATTGTCAGCAAAACACCCATTTTGTATCTGAGTTTTTTTTCTTGTTTGTTTTTGTTTTGTTTTTAAGGAATGGGTGCAAACTTCTAACCAGGGACCTGACAAAAGGGAAGGATTTCTTTTCAAAGTGAAGATCGGGGATCGTTGGCATTTGCCATCTGTGACTAGCAGGGACCCAGGCTGCTTCCCTCCTGCCGCCCGACTCTTGACCCTTCAGCTCCTGCCCCTGTTCCCACCAGCAGGAAGAGGAGCGGGAAGGTGCCTTTTCCCCTTTAAGGGGATGAGGTGAGAGTTGCACCTGCCATTTCGCTAGTCCCTGGGGTGATTCTCCAGCATGGGTGGGAGTTGGGTTTGGAGGCCTTAGCCCCGTGAAGCTGGGATTGGTTTTCCCTGAGCAGTGGGAACCTGGACTCTGGGAAGTGAGGTCGGAGGGTAGCCTTTGCTGCATCCGCAGGAGGGACCTCTCGTCCCAGTTGACATCTTCACTGCAAAAGGGGGTGTGGGCTTCATGGTCCATTGACAGAACGTTACTTGTTTTTGTTTGTTTTTTAAGCATATTGAACCCTAATTCCTTTGGCCTTTACTAAAGTGGCACTTCGTAATTCTACATGATTTCATCATTATACTCGCAGGAGAGAATGCTTCCTGTAAACCAGAAGGATCTCTGAGACGGTTCTTGGCCCATAGAGAGTTCCTTTTCCCAAGGTTAAAGACACAGCCTCAGGAGGGGTTGAGGACACACTGCGACAGCCTCAGGAGGTCCTGGACATGTGCCCAAGGTGTTTGGGGCACAAGTTGGTCTTACACATTTTAGAGAGATGTGAGACAACAATATATGTGAGATGTACGTTGGTTCGGTCCAGGAAGGGAGGGACGGCTCGAAGCAGGGAGGGGTTTCCAGGTCACAGGTAGATCAGACAAATGCGTTTCTGGTCAACCTTTCCAGAGGAAGCAGTCAGATCCGCATTTATCTCAGTGTGCAGATGGTGACTTTGAGTTCTCTCCTCTGTCATGAGGAATTTCCTTGTGGATCGGTTGTGAGGGAGGTACATGGCTTCCCCCCCCTCCAGTAGCTGTCTCTGCTCGGAAGAGTATGGGAGGTAGGTTTGCCCTAAGCTGTTCCTCACGTTGACGTCCCTTTAGCTTAGAGATTTTGGGGTCCTGAGATGTACTTTCAACGTCACGTTTCTGAACACACTGGCACTCTAAACAGTGTTGTAGGAGGCATCTAACTTACTTAGAAGAAGAATCTATTTGGAAGGACTTGAGCACCTTCATCCTTGAGAGAAGCAAGCCTTTGTTTAGTTTACTTTGCCCCGAGGCTTACACTGCCCCGGGCTCTGCGGCCTTAGAAACCTGTGCCCCTGTGAGCTCCTGCCTGTGGAATCTGGTGACTTTGAAGTTAATCCAGCAACTGCATGTTTTGGAAAGCAGATTGCCTCTTAAAGTGTTGGTGATTATGATTCTAGCACTAGAATTTCAGTGTGTATTTTCCACCCTTCTTACTTTGTCTCCTCATATCCTGAGATGCTGCTGCATTTGCCCTTAGGCTTCATTGAGGGGGAGGGTCAGTTCTGACCCTTTCTTAGATACTGACCTTGAACAGACAGAATCGAGATTCAGAAAAACCCTCGAGCTGTGAGAGTGTGCTGATATCTATGTGAGTGGGGTTCATGTGTCAAACTCAGGTTTAAGAAAAACCAATTCTAGGCTGGGCATAGTGGCTCACACCTGTCATCCCAGCACCTTGGGAAGCTGAGGTGGGCAGTTCACTTTTGAGCCCAGGAATTCGAGACCAGCCTGGGCAACATAGCAAGATCCTGACTCTACAAAAAACTAAATAGGAGTGGTGATGTGCACCTGTGGGCCCAGCTACTCGGGAAGCTGAGGCTGGAGGATCACCCAAGCCTGGCAGGTTGAGGCTGCAGTGAACCATGATAGCACCACTGTGTTTATGGTGCACTGTGCCTGAGTGACAGAACAAGAACCACCACCCCACACACACAAAATATCAATTCATGCAGTGGCCAGTTCTGCTGGGACCACCTGTTAAGGCTACTCTGGGTCTCACGGTCTGAGAAAGTTCTGTCCGGGGGCGAGAGGGAGTGGCTTGAGGGCCTAGAAGCCAGTTGTTGTGGTTCAGCGTGACTGCAAGTGTGGAGCTGGGGGCAGGGCTCTCCAGGGCATGAGTGGGTAAACGGATGGGCTTCCACGATGAGCCCCTGTGACTTTGCCTGGTTTACATCCTTCCAATACAAATCCAGAGGCTCTTATTCTAGAAGTTTCTGCCGGGGCTGATGGACTGGCCTGGGGACAGAGGGTGCCCTCAGAGCCTCAAGGTGCCGTGTGGTTTAGGAAGAGCACTTAGTCACCTAGATCTAGGACTTATGGCACTACAGGGGGACTCGTCACACTCGGAGCAGCAGCCATATGCATTCTAGACTTGGTTCTAGGCGAAGTATTTTGGAGCCTGTTGGTACCCTGTGTTCTGTTTATGTGTAAAACAAGTTAGAGTTATAACTAGTTAAAACCTATTTTTAAAATTTTGCCACAGAATATGGCAGTTGTGGTGGAGCCTGGCCAGAGACCCCCACACTCGGACGCTGCCGCGTGCTGGGGCTGCAGGCGTTGACTGCATCGGCTGTCCCTCCCGGCGTGTCTGTGTTCTTGACACGGGCGCCCATCGAGGCTTGGCCTGTGGGACTCGTGCAGCCATTTGTCTCCGTGTTCCTCTGAGGTTCCGCAGACTTCACGGTCCTGTGGCAGAGCGTACGGTATCTGCTTGCATCCTGATTTCCCCAAATCCCAGGACAGGCCAAGAGTTCCTTACACACAACTGCAGAGGGCCCCGTGGTGTGGATTTGCGGGTGACACAGCCTTTCCCCAGCTCGGCCTTCGTCTCCAGAGTTGGCTTTAGGGCGATAGAAGCTTCCTTCAGACTAGGGGGCCCTGAAGCTTTGGTGCTAGGAATTCAGTGACCAGCACGGATGAGACCCCGTTTCTCTGCATTTGTAGCAATAGTTGTTAACATGACCACGAGATGTACAGAGGAAGGAAAAAGGAGGTTTTATTTTCAGAGTAACACTCTGTGCTTTGGGAAATGTGGTCTTGGGGGAGCTGTAAGCACACGCCCCTCAGGAGGGGAGGAGGCCGCGGTGTTACACGTTCCAGGGTTTGTTGGCTGTGTGTGTTCATCGGGCTCATGGAATGTCTGAAAGTTTACAAGGAAAGTGGGGTTTGCTCATCTGGTTCGTGCCATGTCTGAACACTTACAGGGAAAGTCTAGCACACATGCAGTGAGTTAACCTGTAACATCCATGTTCGCCTTGGGGCAAGTGTAACATTTGAAATGAGGTGGACTGGGCGTGTCATGTACAAAGGTGAGGTGTTGGGCGCAGACGTTTATGCGCAGCCTCAGTCACAGCCAGGACTGGCTCAGGGTCTGCAGTTTGTGGCGGGAAAGGACACTCATGAGGCCATTCTGTCCAGTCGAGGCTGCCGGCAGGGCCCCAGGTTGGGGCTGTCTGTTCGGCCGGCGTCTGGAGTCCACCCAGGTCCCGTGGGCAGCGTTCCTCTAAAGCAGGCTTCTGATTGTGGAGGAGACTTCATGCTGGTTAACAAACTGTACAGGAGCAGTGCTGTGGGGCTTTGGGGTCGACCTTCCCTATGATGCTGGTTACATTTCTCTCCGGACCTCATCGTAGACACAGAGATTGTACCTCGTCTGAGAGCAGGGGGTGCCATGTTGATATAGTAATTTATTGTATTAACCTTTTTATTACTATTTTAATAATCTTTTTTTTTTTCTTTTTAAAGAGATAGGGTATTGCTGTGTTACTCAAGCCAGTCTTGAACTCCTGGCCTCAAGCAGTCCTCCCACCTCGGCTTCCCAAAGTGCTGGGCTTATAGACGTGAGCCAGTGTGCCCAGCCTACAGCCATGTTTTCAAAACTCAGCAGTTTAAAAATCCTACTCCTTTCATCCCCTCAAGCAGTCTGGTTGGCCTTGTGCAAACTGGGGTGTCACGATCTTGGCACCCCTTTTATTTTTCCCTTTGGCCTCAAGTTCTGATGAGAACAGCAGTTACAAAATGGGCATTAGGTGATTCTTCCATTACTAAAGCCAGAATTCTTACCAGTTAGAGATGTTTGTCCCTGGGATCCCAGAAAGCTCTTTTGAATCAAGCCCGTAGCAAATAAGTAAGGAACTAAACTCTTGGTCCTCTGCTTAGTACCTGGGGAATGGGTTAGTTGCTGATACCCTTTGATCTGTGCTCACATGCTACATCTCGTCACGGGAAGCAGAGTCGCCCTGTGGAATAAAGCCCAGCTCACGATGGCACGTCGAGACACTCTGGGCTGTCAGTCCCTTATACAACGGCAGGCATGGAGACTCAACATCCTGTGCAGAGCCCAGGCAACTGGAGTGCATCCACCTTAGAGACCACAAGGCCGGTCGGCAAGGTGGACGTCCAAGCATATGGCCCTGACAGGCCTATTCACCTGCGAGGTGAATTAGGAATTCATTAGCAAAGAAATCAAACTCGCCTGTGGGTCCCAGCTGCTTGGAAGGCTGAGGTTGGAGGATTGCTTAAGCCAGAAGGTCAAGGCCGCAATGAGCCGTGATTGTAATACTGCACTCTGGCCTGGGTGACACAGGAGACTCTGACTCAAAACAACAACAACAACAACAACAACAACAAAAACCCCAAACCTTACTCTTCATAGCAGGAAGGAGAATTTATCAAAGTAACTGCAACAAAATCTTAGATGATATAATTTCAGTGGCTAAGTGAGCTGTCCAGCCCACGTGGCTGGCTCACAACACAACAGAGCCAGGTGCTGCTGCAGCTGCCCTCCCACCCGATCGCTTGTGGACATTTTCTGTTTTCCCATATCTCCCTTTTGGATACGTAGCTCGCTACTTTATAGCTAAGCATCAATAAAACAGGTTGTCTATTTTGAAAAGTAACTATTATGTCTTTTAAGGACAGAAAATGAAGCAGGTGACCATAGCATGGCGACCTGGTGAATAGATTTGGAGGAATATTTAATAGTTGGCACCACTCTGATCCCTTCTTCTCTCATGCTTAGTTACAACTGCCGCCTCCTAGGACAGAACACTTTCAGCTCTGTGAGTAGGAATTCAACATGTTCTAAATCAGAAGATTTAGTTAAGCAGTATTTTCTGTGAATGCCCAGATCCTAAGTGCTCATTGTACTGGTGTGTGGTGTCGAAGAAGAAACCAGGGCTTGGGGCCAGGTCTATGGTGCCATGTCCGCCTTCCCATATGTGAGAGGAGGGCCATGACACACGGCCTAGTAGGTTCAGACTGTGAGATTGAATGGATCTGCCCACTCCTGGGAAGCCACGAGTCTAACTCGACTTGGGATGATTTTAGGGAGATGCTGGCAGCGCTGTCCTCACAGGTCACTGGGAGGGGCTGTGGCACCGTCCCTATCAGGTGTCTCATGATCAGCCCAGCTTGTTCATCTCAGAAGCTGCTGGTCGTGTTCTCGTTCCTGTTTTTTTGTTGCGTATTATTTCAGTTCTGTCCATGTGGGGACCTAGGAAGTTCCACAGTGAGAGGAGAGCCGCTGAGCCGCCTTCCTGCCTGGACGCCAGCCCCACGGAGGACCGTAACTGCTTGAGGTTGGCTTCTGCCCCCGGCCTCACCTGTGGAGGCATTGATGCAGTGGTACTTTCTAAGCTCCTGGGGCACACAGCGCTGTTGTGTGGATCCACAGGCCACTGTGGCGTCCAAGCATGTGCTCCCGGAGGAGAGGACTCTGCGGGCACTGATAGTGGGAGCTGGCTGAGAGTCCAGCGAGTGAGACTCCCTGTGACGTGCACAGCTGCCATCTGCGCAGCCCCTCCTGACGCCAAGATGGTCGTGTGATAAATGCACAAACCGCATCTCCAGCAAAAAGCCGCTGAGTGTCCACATCCAGGATATCCACCACGGTGGCTTTTTGGTGTTAATACGATGAATGTGAGCAGCAGGTGGTCTGCGTTGTGTGTGACTGTGCCACTGCAGTTTTGTTCTCATGTCTTGATGAGCATGAACGGTTCCTGACGAGGGTAGGTAAGGATGCTGTGACCTGAGACTCTGCAGTATTGTAGCTTGAGGAACCAAGGAGTTTTTCTCTCTTGCAAACCCATGAGGGAGGATGTTCCAGGCTGGTGACTGCTCCGTGAGGTATTCAGGGATCCAGATTCCTTTCAGACCCCTGCTCTGCGTTTCCAGGGACAAGGCTGTCCTTGCTGTGGTTGGGACTGGGTGATTGCCACGCTGGCGGGGGGGGAGGCTTAAGGTGAGAGTGGCCATGATTTACCTAATCTACATAATGACAGGGAGCCTGGGAGTAAAGTGTAGCCATGGCCTGGAGGATGGATGATGGATGTTGGTGAACGACTGGCCCACCACCAGTGACCGCAGCTGGCCCAGGGATGGGAAGGAAGACTGATTATGCCATTCAATGGTACCTGATTCTTTCAGATTTGACTTCCTTATGGATTTTCTGGTGTAAAGAGGAGAGAGCCTGTGGTTCTAGGCCAAGCATCTCACTCATCTCATAACATCTTGTATCCCTTAGCCAACATTTTTGTCAAGTTTTAGAAGTCCTATCAAACTGGCAAGCATTTCTCAATTTGGTTTAACCATTGGATTTCATATCTGTGTCTGCATCTCTATTTTACATCTATGTGGTTATTTGACACTCTGTAGTACCTTTGTAATAGGTTCTCTTTGGTGGAAGTTACTTTCAAGGTTGCAAGTAGAAAGGAGAGAATAAAAACCACATCTTCTCTAATTTTAAAATTTGTTCCTCAAATCACACCAGAAGTACAGATATTACAAATTACAAAAGCAGTCAGAATCAAGGTTAAGAGATTTCTGGGTGATTCTGGCTAATCAGCAGTATTTGCTGAGGTGTGTGCAGCAGAGCAACATGCCAAGAAGCCCGGGACGGGGGAGAGTTGGGAGGCCAGGCTGTGACTTCAGAGGTGCTGTTGCCTCAGGGAGAGGAGCTAGATGCAGAGAGGATAAATGGCCACAGGTGTGACCACCGCCATCCTTGCCGCGGTACGGGGGCCTTTGTGAGCTGAGTTATGGACCAGATGAAGGCTGTGCAGGCATGTGAGAATCCAGGCCAGACTCGATGGGTGGAGGCTTGGCAGAGTTGAGGAGCTAGTGAGGCACCCCCCACGAGGTGGGGACTAATAGCCACCCCTTCTCCCGCTGGCTATTAGGGGCCATGGTGGACTCACAGCCTGTTTATGATATTGTGAGTCATATCATCTCCCCCTCTGGAAATTATGAACTCTTTCACAGATGGGTGTATACTCTCAGTGTGTACACCGTCAGAGGGTGTACACCCATCTGTATTGGGAGTAATATCATCCTCTTCCTCCCTGAATGTTAAGAAGAATATCCCAGGATTGTTTCTACTCTCTGCATTATTGGGTGTCATATCCTCCTCTCCCACGTGGAAATTAGAAACAATATCACTGGGGGCGTGTACACCTTCTGTAATATTTAAAGTAATATCATCCCCTTCCCTCCAGGATCATGGGAACAATATCCCTGGGGGGTGTACACTTTCTGCCATATATGTCATAATATCATCCCTCCCGCCTTGAAACATGAAGGAGCATCTCACACGGGGTGTACAACCCTTGGTGCGATATTGGGAATGCAATTATCCTCTTCCCTCCCCGGCATATTTGGAAAAATATCAGAGTGAGTGTACCCCTCCCGCCATATGAGGATTACTATCCTCTTCTTCCTTTCTGGATATTAGAAAGAAGATCACACGTGGGTTTGCACTTTCTTCGATATCTGGAGTCATGTCATCCTCTCTTGTTTTGAATGGCAAGAACAATGCCTTGCGGGGGATGTACACACCCTGCCATATTGGGAGTAATATTACACTCTCCCCCCCTTGATAATTAGGAACAACATCCCATGCTCTCCGTCCCTGGATATTAGGAACAACATCACAGGTAGGTGTACACCCCCTGCGGTATTAGGAGTAATAATATGATTATTGAACATCCATGATTGATATTAACAATTATCAATGATACTATTAATAGGATACTGTTATTATGGATAATTATTTTAAATATATGATTATGCATGCTTAAAATAATTGTTAATATTGTTATTACCAGCATCACTTAGTATTGACTAAAGTAACATTAATTGCTGATATTATTTTAGTATTAATGAGTGATGTTACTATTGATTATTAATGCTAATCAACATTTTTAACTAGTATTTTACTATCTTGTGATTATTAATATCGATGATTACTCTTAATTTTTCTTATGTTTATTAATATTAATAGTGTGAGCTTTGTTCTTATTATCGATTGGGAGGATATTACTCCCAATATGAAGAAAGTGTACACCCCTCTATGATGATGTTATTCTAACAGCCAGGGGTGAAGAAGGGATGTCATTGTGAAACTATGGCAGTGGGTGTACATCGATTCGATAGTCTTGTTCCTTATATTCTGGGTGTTGAGGATGATACGACTCCCAGTATCACAGGGGTGTACATCCTCCTGTGATATTGTTTCTTATATGCAGGGGGAGAGGATGATATTGTCCCCAATATCGCGGGGTTGTACACACCTCCTCGATATTGTTCTGTAACTATCCGAGCATATTACTCTCCAATATGGCCAGGGGTGTACACCTCCTTCGTATGTGTTCTTAATATCCATGATGGGAGAGGGATGATATGACTCCCCAATACCACAAGAGTGTCACACGGCCACCTGTGATAGAGTTCTAACATCTAGATGGGGGAGAGGATGATACTACTGCCCATATCACATGAGTTGTAAAATCCTTAGATATTTTGCCTACAATCCTGAGGGGAGAGGATGTTATTCCCGATAACAGAAATATACACCCCTGTGACACTATGCTCAATATCTGTTGGGAGATGACGACATTATGGCCCAATATCTGGGGATGTACACCCACCCTGGGATGTTCCTTATATCGAGGAGGGAGAAGATGCTGTGCTCCCGGTAACACCGGGGGCTGCGGCTGTACACCCCTCCTGTGATATTGTTCTTAATATCCTAGGGAAGAGAGGATGATACTACACCCAATATCTCATGGGCTGTACGGTGTCCGCTCAGAGATGTGTGGGGCTCTCTTACACCAGTAATTCCTTCTCTAACTTTATCCACATACTGGTCATCCAGGGGCCTCCTAAAATCCAGGAGCATAAAAACAAGTGGAATTTTTGAGGAACCCAAGGAGTAGCGCATGGCTCTGGTTGGGCTGCCGCAGGCAGTTTTGTGAAAAACAAAAGAAGTATTTCCCACAGTTCTGGAGTCTGGAGGTCTAAGGTCAAGGTGAGTTCAGGGCTGGCTCCTCCTAAGGCCTCTCTCCTTGACTTTCAGATGGCATCTTCTCTTGTGTCCTCGTGAGGTTGTCCTCTATAGATGTCTGTGTCCTGATCTCTTCTTACAAGGGCATCAGTTCTAATGACTTCGTTACCTTAATCACCTCTTTAAAAGGCCTATCTCCACATACAGACGCATTCTGAGGTCCTGGGTTAGGACTACAACCTGGGAATCTTGGGGTATGCAATTAAACCTGAAGCAGATGGGGTCTTATAAACCTGTGTCACCCAAGCTCATGCCAGAGCCCCATGTGGGAGCCCCAGGTCCCCAGCATTGGTTTAGCTCGTCCCCACACCAAAAAATCCGTCTTAAATTCTCATGTTTTGTGGGAGGATGGAAGTGATAATTTGACAGCAGAAGACAATTGCTGCCAGGGAGGGAGAGGGGCCCACCCAGACCTCCGAAGGTTGGAGGTCTCGGGCCCGGGCCCCTGGGCAGAGAGCAACCCACCCGTGTGACACCTGATGACCCGTCAGTAGTTGGAAAAGGTGGAGATCATACAGAGGAGAGCTGGTTGGGGAGATAGGAAGTTGTTGAATGAGTTTTAAATATTTCCATCAAAATTCTTACTGCACCTTGGTGTTGATGGGGACTAGTGGCTTCACCATGTGCCTGGCTTCTTCCTGGCTCTCTGACTCTGGGGAGCCTGTCTGACCTAGGGCTGCTGGTTGGATTCATTGCTGGCAACGGGTAGAAGGTGGAGGAGGGAGGGAGCTGTCCTCACTCCTCTCTTACTCATGCCTGTCCACGTTAGCAGCCCTTCCCAGGCATCACTTGCCCATGATCTGGGGAGTGCTATTCTCACTTCCCTTGGGCCCACGACCACCCGATCTCCAAAGAATCCCGTCAGTGACTCCTTTGAATCACCTCTTTGCCTGTGACAAAGTCTTCTGGGACCTTCTGACTGATACAAGGAGAAGCCTGGCTATCTGTGCAACTTGTAAAAGTGAAGTGAGTCATTCACACTGGCATGTATCTACAAATCACACAGCTTTGCAACTGGAGTGACTTTAAGCTCATCGAACCAAACCTTCCATGACAGATGAGGACACCCAGAATCATAGGATAGAAGTGACTTGCTCCCATCTGGGTCGGCCACGCTGAGACTCAAGCGCGGAGTCTAGCAAAGCACACTTCGTCCTCCGTTAGAAGGAAGATCCTGCCCGCATGGCTCACCTCCACCTACCCTAGGTCTCCCCCACCCTCCCTTAGAGGGACGCTCCTGCCAGCATGGCTCACCTCCACCTACTCTGGGTTTCCCCCACCCTCTCTTAGAAGGAAGGTCTTAGAAGGCAGCACAGTTCACCTTCCCCTAGCCTAGGTCTCCCCCACCCTCAGAGGGGAGTCTTTGGGTCAGTCACAAGACGACTCTGGACATCTGTAAGAACAAATGGTTTCCAGCAGTCCTTTCCTGGGGTCTGCATTTTCCCTCTGGGATGCTTGGAAGTTGAAGGGGTCAGGCAATTCAAGTTCTCCCTGGTATCTCAGGGGCCACTGACACACAGGAAAATGTGCTGCTCTGCTCGCTGTTTGACTTTGATGGATGCAAATTTGTTCTAAATGAGCCTGACATTCATTAGCATGTAAACATATGTTACTGGTGGCGGCTGGCAGGGCCACATGCTGATGGATCTCGTGGGCTTTCCCCGCCGGACACCACCAGGCTGCCTGGGTCTTTGCTGCTTCTGGCTAAGGCTCCAGATGTTGTTTTTCTTGCACTATGAAGTAGGCATTTTAGCTACAGATATATACATATATATATATATAATTTATTTTTTGCACAAAAGAAACACAGACAAATCTGTGAAAAGAACTTGAGTTTATGCGCCGATCTACTGGAAGGAGCCTCTTAGAATGTCAGCTGCTCAGTGTATGCTTTGACTCCCAGGCAGTTCTCTCTGTCCTGTGGCTCAGATTCTGTGGGGCTGAATTATACATTTGATTCCAGTTCTGCTCAATATTTCCCCACAAGTAGTGTTTAGGATGTGACTGATGCCTTTAAAGATATGTGCAGCAGGAATAGTGCAGAGAAAAAAACACTCCATGCTAAAATATTTTGAGCTGAAGGCAATTAAGAAGCGCTCTGACCTTCCCTCTATTTTCAGAAAAGCACACAACATAATCATATTATACAAAGACAAAAGTGCCCTTTCTCCCCTCTCTGCCAGAAAGGACGCAGGTCAATCTCTGCAGACAACTTCAGACCCTTATCATTCAGGAAACAGCACCAGAGGAATTTACACAAAAATCTATCATTTATTGGCCTTCCCACAATTTGTTGCCCCCAATGACCCAAAGTCCTTTTACTTTGTCTTGGCACTTCTATAAACATTTATTATCCTTGTTGAAGATGTTATATAAAAGAAAGGTCTGAGCTGTCTCCGAGATTCCCTCATTTGCCGTGTATCTCCCATGTATATATGAAATATACATGCTAATAAGCCTCCATTTGCTTTTTTGGGGGTTCATCTGGCTTTTGTTATAGGAACCCCAGCCAATGAAGCTAAGAAGGGTGGAAGAAAAGATTACATTTTTCTCCCCTGTAGTAGCATTATTCTAGCAATAGCATTTTTTTTTTTTAGATTTCTGTTGAATACACACACACACACAGTAATGTAAAAAGAAAGAAGTGTGGGGAGTCCTGATGAAATTTTAGGTCCCAGAGATACCTAAATATGTTGAGAAGTTGTCTTTAAGCATTGATTTTTTTCCCATATTTATTCTCATATTTTTTATTTTTCTTCTGAGATACGATTTCTAGATTGTTTTCTCTACATTTTCTTGCAAGTCCAAGAGAGTATGCTGGTTAGTAGTGTGTCCAATGCACCACCTGTGTCCTGGTCAGTAAAGAAATGTAATTGAGAGGGATATGAGAGTCACACTACACAGGGACGGAAACACAGATATGAAGTAAATAAAAACACGTGAAAACCCAGCATTTCTGGAACTCTCACCTACTCCTGTGTCGATATTCATCCTTCAGCTCTGCCTCCATTCTTCCTTTCTTTTCTCATGCTATGGGGTCTGCTTTGGAGATGTTATCTACTTTCATTCTTCCAAAGTCAAGCTTCTAGCTTTGTTTGGAACTGCAGACCCATTTACTCATTCAGCAAATACTTTATAACCACATGGATAGTCACTGAGAATACCATGGTTCACCAACATGACCGTGGCCCCTGCCCTCATGAACCTGCAGCCTGATGGGGAGAATGGGCACTAATATGACAGTCACTCTAATGGGTTTCTGATGAAGAACTGAGGAAAGCGCACCAAAGAAAGGGAAGCGGGATTCTCTAAATTTATGCTGTAAAAGAATCTGGCGTATCTTGGGATGAGAGGTAGAAAACCGATGCATTCTGGAAGGCATGATCCCCTTGCAGTCTGGAGAGAAGTAGAGGTTGATTGTTGAGGGGGGTGGAATGTAGGGACACCACGGTCTAAACAGAGATGGGGGTGCGTGCAGAATGCCTCTTGTAGCAGGAAACAGGCACTTGCAATGGAAGTAAGCACGGGAGAAAGTGGCACAAGACAAGAATGCAGGCAGGCAGGCAGGGGCTGGGAGATGATGGTAGATGCTTCTCTTAATAACAGCAGTAGGATGCTGTTGAAAGCACTTGAGGGAGGTGGGGAAGTGGGTATGACGTGTTTTCTGTTTGTAAAATTATCACATTGTCTTACCAAACTATACTCTTTAAGTTCTTGGATACATGTGCCATGGTGGTTTGCTGCACCTGTCAACCCATCATCTAGGTTTTAAGCCCTGCATGCATGAAGCATTTGTCCTAATGCTCTCCCTCCTCTTGCCCCCACCCCCCAACAGGCCCCCGTGTGTGTCGTTCCCCTGTGTCCATGTGATCTCATTGTTCAACTCCCACTTATGAGTGAGAACATGTGTTTGGGTTTCTGTTTTTAGTTTGCTGAGACTGATGGCTTCCAGCTTCATCCATGTCCCTGTAAAGGACAGGAACCCATTTTTTATGGTTGCATAGTATTCCGGGGTATATACGTGCCATTTTGTGTATCCAGTGTATCATTGATGGGCACGAGATATCCTCTTAACATGTGATCCAGCTATTGCACTCTTCGGTATTTATCCAAAGGAGTTGAAAACTTGTGTTCACAGAAAAACCTGCACATGGACAGTTATAGAAGCTTTATTCATAATTGCTAATTTTATTGCAGCTTTATTCATAATTGCTCAAACTTGGAGGCAACGAAGAAACCAAAATGTTCTTCACTAGGTGAGTAGATAAATAACCTGTGATATATCCAAACAATGGAATATGCTTTAGCACTGAAAGGAAGTGACCTGTCAAGCCATGAAAAGACACCTAGGAACTTTAAACATGCACGGCTACACAAAAGAGGCCCATCGGAAAAGACTAAATACTGTAAGCTTCCAACTAAAGGACATTCTGAAAAAGGCCAGACTATGGAGTGAAAATATCTGTGGTTCCCAGGTGTTGGGAAGAGGGAGAGATGATGAGGTGAAACACGGAGATTTTTAGGATTTTAGTGCAACTGCTCTGTACGATGCTATCATGGTGGATACATGTCATGACACATTTGTTCAAACCCATAGAACCAGCACCAAGACGGAGCCCTCATGTAAACTGTGGACTCTGGGTGACAATATGTCAACGTAGGTCCTTCAATTATTACAAATGCTCCTTCTGGGCAGGAGTGTTGTTAGTTGGGGAGGCTGTGCATGTGGGGGAAGGGAAGGCATATAGAAGGACTCTCTGCACCTTTCCCTCAATTTTTCTGTGAACATGAAACTGCCTAAAAGATAGTGTATTTTTAAAAAATAAAGGAAAAAAGGAAACAAAAAGTCCTCACAAAAATCAAATGAGAAAATGATCACGTTGGGTGCTTCAGGTCAAAATGGAAGAACAAGGGCTGTATTTACCATCCCACCTGATGACTTTTTTTCTCACTGCTTTTCAGCATTGTTTTGGAATCTAGTCAGTGCAATAAGGCAGATTGAAATATATAAAATGCACTCTTATTAGAAAATAAGATTTAAAACTATCTGTATCTGCAGGTGACATGATCACCTGTGTGGAAAATCTCCTAAAATCACAAAAAGCCACTAAAACTAATAATAGTAAATTACTTACTAATAAGTGAGTTTGGAAAGTTTGCAAGATACAAGCTAAACACATAAGCAATATTTATCTCTTTATACACTGGCAAAGAAATAATTGGAAATGGAAATTTACAAAGCAATATTATTTATAGCACATCAAAACACGAAATACTTCAGACTAAATCTGACAAAAGAGGTGTAAGATCTATACACTGAAAAGCAGGCAGTGATGCCGAGATAAAGAACTAAATAAATGAAGTGATATACTGTGTTCATGGATCAGCAGGCTCAATATTGTTAAGATGTCAGTTCTGCCCTTGTGGATCAGAGGTTTAATGCAATTCCAATCAAAATCCCAGCATGATTTTATTTTTATTTTTCAGTAGAAATGAACTAGCGGATTCCAAAATGTGTCTGGAAATTTAAAGAACCCAAAAGAGCTAAGACAACTTGGAATAAAACGGTAGAGGACTTACCTGAACTATCAAGATAGTGTGGTATTGGTATAATAAGAGAAACCTCCTAGAGGGTCTAGTAATAATCTCACAAACATGTTACATACACGCAGTGGATTTTTGAATAAAGGTTCAAAGACATTAGAGAAAGGATGATAATGATGATAGAAGGATTAAATACCATAGGCCAAAAAGAGAAAAAAGAGCTCCTGTTAAATATCTTCACGTTGTTGTTGTCACTCATGCAATTCAATTCACATTTTGTGTGTCTAAAAGTTGAACAGACCTCTTCATTCCCTTTCCCCAATTCACTCCACAGAGATGCTGATGTCTTTCAGTGGAACTTGGAAGTTTGCTCTTCTTTTTAAAATGACTCTCTTAGATACTGTTTATGCAAGAAGTCATGGGACTATAACTTATACATACTGTTCTAAACCTTGGAATCACACGTTCCCCTTTTTCTCTACTTATCGTTTCTAATCAGTTACCCATTTCTTCTTTCTCCTTCATATTTACACTGCATTCCTTTTAGTTCAGGCTCTTGTTACCCCACTTGATCTCTTGATGTGGTCACCTGAATGTCCTTCATGTTCCAGCCTCCTGGAATCCTTCCTTCATGACACTGCAGAACTGCCCTCCAGAACCGCAGGTGTGACCCGGAATCAAGGATCTCAAAGCCGAGTGGGATCCGAGAGGCTATCTAGACCAATCCTCCATTACAGACGTAAACCTTTTGATGACTTCACTTCAGAGCCCAAAATATTTGCACTGCAGGCAGAATCACCTAAATCACTTAATGTGATGTTCAGTCTTCCCGTGGTATTTTCCTTTCTGCATCTCCCTACTTTCGGTCAGCCATTTCTCACTCATGACACCGAACCCTTCATTCACATCACATTATTGTTCTTCTCCACACACACTTGTTTGTTTTCTGCCTGGGTGTTGTGTTACATTATTCCCTCTGCTGGAAATATCATTTTCCAAGATCTGACTACAGAATTTTAACGTATTCCTCAGAATGACTCACATATCACATATTCGACCAAATGGCTGCAGATTCTGTCACCTCCTCTCTTATCCTACGGCAACCTGGAGAACGTTCTTCTCTTAGCCAATAGGATTTATCATGGTCCTTCTTTATCTTAACAATAGTTTAGTGGACTGAGAACTGGGAAGTAGATTTTTCTCCCAGGGGTGAGAACTGTCTTAGTTTAGCAGATCTCCCTGGGTCTCCATTCTGGTTGTAGAAAAGCAACCCATAGGGCATGGTGGGGAGGAGAAGAAGGGGAACTAAGCTGTGTTGCATGAAGATGGACAGTTGTGATCCTTACTCCGGGGTTGGGAGTTGAGGCCCCTAGGAAGGAGAAGCTGTAAGGATGAAGACGAGGCATAAAAAGTGATGCAGGCCGGGTGCAGTGACTCATGCCTGTAATCCCAGCACTTTGGGAAGCCAACGAGGATAAGAGTTCAAGACCAGTCTGACCAATATTGTGAAACATTAGCTGGGTGTGGTGGCACATACCTGTAGTCCAGCTACTCGGGAGGCTGAGGCAGGAGACTCACTTGAACCCAGGAGATGGAGGTTGCAGTGAGCCAAGATCATGACACTGCACTCCAGCCTGAGTGACAGAACGAGACTTCATCTCAAAAAAACAAAAAAAAAAAGTGATGCATAGTAACAAGACTGCCCGAGGAGAAGAGACAATCAGCAACCTTCTCCAGGGTGGGATGGCTGAAGACCCTTTAAGACCAAAGGTGTCTAACTTTCCTTCTTTAGGATGCTTTATCGAGATTTAATGAACCCTCCCAATCTACTGTATTCAGTATTTGGCATGAGTCAGTTTAGGGGAATTCTAGAAAACATAGCTGGCTGTTATCAGGTTAATGTAGATTGGGAGGTAGGGAAAAACCCCAGGAGACACGTAGGAAGGACAATACATGAAAACAGAAGAAACTTGGAGTCAGTTCACCCTTCAAACAAAATCCGGTTTCCAGAAGACATTGTGAGGGCTGCTGGGTCTTCCTCACCTGAAGATGGGGGATTCCAGATAATTATACTTGAATCTCACAGGATAGGGTGATCACCACCAGCTCTCAAATGGGATGAGTTACAATATCTTCTATCAGGAGGCGGTAAATAAGAGGTTAGGTACACGTCTGTAGTCATCACAATTTTGTCAAGATTGCTGTTTTTACTTCCATGTCATAGATGGAGAGCCTGATGCTTTGTGGAAATGATTTGCTCAGGGTCTCACCATCAAAAGTGGCAGAGGAAAGATTCCAACATGTTTTAAAAGCTGCAAACTGAGCTGACTCCCATCCATGCTGTCATACCGACTTTGAGATTTCAATCCTCCTGAAGGCAGGAAACTTATGCCATTTGCTTTTATACCCTCCATAACACTAGTGAGCAAGTTCTGCTCAAAGTAACACGGAATATTTTGCTGACTCAAGGGGAAAAAGAAGACTTAAATGACACCATCACAAGTCAACATTCAAGGAACAGAGACATATTTAGCATTAGCTGTCTCAGTCAAATCAACAAACATGCACGTTTATCCTTTACATGGGGGTAAGACAGCAAACACAATTGAAAAAATGAGCCAAGTGTAAAAAATTTGTCACAAAGGGATGGATTTAGACAGGAGAGCAGTGAAGCAGGTTATAAAATGGTCAGCATAATCCATTTTAATGAATTATTAGCTGAAACATGCAAAACATTTAGGATTTCCGGGAGAAGTGTACAAACACACCAAATGTTTGTCCGACATTTTCTTCACTGCTTCTGTCTTGCCACAGGGCTGGAGATGTTGTTGACCAACGGCCTTGGGAGGAGAGGTTGCAGCTGAGCCCACACCCTCTCAAACTCCTTCAGACTGTTTCTGTTTTTGTAGACTACTTTACCATTAACAACAAATCCTAAGATTTACTCAATCAGTACAGTAGTCACTGGCCAGAGTTCAAATTTCTGATTCGAAGGAATCTGCACTCTGCGAGTATCGACTATTAATGGCTTCGTCCGTAGAGGAGCTGTGTCTTTGCTCACTACGGAACAGTATTGAGGCTTCGAAAGGGGTATTTTGCTGGTCACCTCCTGGTCATCCTTCTGCTCACCAAGAGCAGATACTGTTCTCAGCCCCTTACATTTACAAGGTCGTTTAATTCTCACATAGCCCTTTCAGATAGATGCGACTATTACCACCTTTTCACAGAGGAGGAAACCGAGAGGCAGAGGACATAGGTGAATTGTCCCAGATCACAGAGCTGGCCATGGAACTGGGACTTGCACCCGGCCAGCCTGGCTCCACAGTTCACTGCCCTCCTCCTGTACAGCACGTGTGACCTGCAGTAATCACCGCCCAAACAGGCAGGCACTGCGGATAGCCAAGCACACCTCTTCCGACTTCAGCACGGAGGAAGGTTCGTTTTCATTCTGGTGTTCAGCTCAGTTAGGACTGTGTTTATCACCACAAGGACGCACAACCCAGAAAGCTCAGTCACGTGCCGTTGCCTTCGACGGTCATGGTTTTCTACTTTTTGGCCCCATTTTCCTGCCCACTTGGCCTGCTGGGATGTGAATGGGACGTGAATGATGCACTACTACTACTACAGAATGCAGGTGGCGGGCGAGGTGGGTGATTGGACAAGATTTCGCGACAGCTGGAAGCTTGGGGGAAACCCGCGGTGGCCCCTTGTTGTTATTCCCTCTGTGGTCGAGCGTGAGTCCCTCATCACTGGTGCCAGGCGGTGTCACAGTTTTTAGCACCCGACAGCCAGGGTGGCTTCTCTGTCCAGCTCGCCCCGCCGCTTTAGTGAGAAGTTCTCTGACTTGGGATTTTGCAGTCAGAAGAGTGATCATTACAATTTTCATTTTGAATATTGTGGCCCTGCTGGACTGTGGTGCAACAGGCTCTTTCATGAAGATTGGCAGAGATGCCGACGGCTAGGGCGTCGGGATCAATGGGAGCGAGCAGGACTCGTGGGTTACAGCTCTTAGCTCCCCCGGGAGGGAGCCACAAAAATGTGAATCTGCTCTTCCCATGGCTGTAGCCTCTCCTGTGTCCTCCAAGGAACCTGTGGAGGCAGCGTTAGGCGCTGGCCATCTCCAGGGTGTGAGCTCAGTGAGCAAGAGAACATCTGCCCTCCCACCCCCATCTCCGCAGCTGGGTCCTCTTGCAGTTTTGATTTTTAGAATGAACGCAGCAACCTGCCCCATTCTGCTGATGCTGCAAAAAGGAGCTGGAAAAGAACGTGCACAGCTTCTCCAGTCTTAGCATTTGTTACCTTGTAGTTTGGGAAACTTTGGCTTGAAACTTGGCTGCCCCAGGACAAGGGTGTGTTGAGGATTCTATGATCCTGCTAGATTCTTCCAGGAGGTCAAGTTGAAAACGAGCTAGGTGCTCTCTTCCTGTCTCTGTCACTTTGTTTCTTTCTCTTGTCTGTGTCTGTCCCGTCTCCCTGTTTCTCTGTTCGCCTTTTCCTCTCTCCATCCCTCCCTTGCTATTGCTCCAAAGAATATTCTTGTTGAATTTGTTTCTCCATATCTTCTGCCTTTCCTTAGAATACATTCCTAAGAGTCTACTCATTGTGAAAAGCAAACGGCCTTTAGATGTTTTCCAAATCTAACAGATGGGGGTCCTTTCAGACAGAGCTTCATTTTACACTTTTATCAAGAAGCCCGTGGCTCCCTGCTCGCCATGCTGCAGTCGCCCTCAGGAGGTTCATGGAGAGCAGAGGCCTTGGGGCTACATCAAGGGGTGTCTTTTTTCCAATGTCCCGAAGGTATACTTTGGGGGGGGCAGTTGAAGTAGGAAAGTGACATCAGCACTTCCTGTATGGCATGGGTGGGTCAAGTACAGTGTGCACCAGATCCCCGGACTGGCTCTAGGTGGGGACAAAGGACTCCAGTTATTACAGGGTGGGTTGGGCTGGCGGCTGCCCAGCTCTGGGGACAGATGCGTCGGCTCTCGAAGCCCAGGTAGCACCTGAGACTGCACAGCCCTCCTCACCCCTTCAGTTCCTGAAGGGAAAGGCCCCGGGAGACTCTGAGGTGAAGAACGCTCTTCCATTTTCAACTCACCCACCATTAGGGTTCTGCCCCTCGACCCTCCAGTTCCCCAACCGTGAAGTTCCCATGGTCCCTGGCCAGTCACTTGCGGAAGCCTCGCTCTCCAGGCCCTCTGGAAAGAGGCACCCTACTCGAATGCATGCTTCTCCATGAATATTTGCTCTGGTAATAGCTGAGAATAAAAAGCCATCTCTAACAGTTTGGTTGCAGGTGGGAGACCCCGGGGCAAGTGATTTTGGGAAGATGGGACTGGCTGGCGCCCTGTGTCCTGACTTTTCTTCTGAGCCTCGGCAAAACCACTTTTGAGAAAATTAATCGGGGTGGGTAGTCCTGAGTGGCATTTTCTTCTAAGTGAAAATCTGTAGAATTCCTGTCGTTGTGGGAGCTGTGGTTTTCTGTCACGACCCTGTGGGGACCGAGGCTGCCCTTCTGTGTCCTGGCAGTGTGGGGCCTGTTTCTTATCCAGACTCTTCTTATCCAGAAGAGTCAGGTGCCTGGCCAGTGAACTGCCCAACTCCAATTTGGATGTCGCTCGTATCGACCTAAAATGCAATAAAAATAATGAACTCTAAAACATCCCATTTCTGGCATTAAAGAGACCCAGGAAGGGAAGGCTTATGGCCGGCTTCTTCACAATCCAACTGGAAGTAGGGTAGCCGGATCCTGGCATCCGTATCTCCTGCTGGGTGAGGGTCACAGGATCTCAGCGCCCAGGTGAGGCAATGATGTTGAAAGAGGCTTCAGAAGAACTGGGCCAGAACAGTGGAATCAAACGGAAAAGACTGGAAATTCAATCAGCTTGGGGAATGACCAGAGAGCGTCTGTTGGCCCAGCAAGGATTGAAAACAAAGATTCCCAGCAACAGGGCCACAGCAAAGCTCTCTCAGCACACCTGCCCCGGACCGTCAGCTGATGAGAGCTTGTGATTGTACCATCCAAGGAGACGTAGCTATGTGGTCTTCAGCTGGTTCTGGGCACAGAGCATCTAAGACCCTTGGAATCTTTCGAGTGGTATGAGTGCCTTTGTGTAGTCGGGACAGGCCTGGCAGCTGGGGACCCCTAGGCAGTTTCAGGGTGGGTCTGGGGTTCAGGAAGACCGAGGCAGGACTAGAGGGCTGGAGCTGTCAGTCTCCAACCCAACCTCTGACCTGGAGGGAGAGGGCTGGAGCTGAGTCAATCCCCAATAGCCAAAGATGTCATCAACCATGTCTACAGTGACACCTCTAGAAAACCCTAAATGGTGGGGTTGGAGAGCTTGCAGGTTGGGGAAAACCTTGACATTCTGGGAGGGCAACATTCCCACTCCCTTGCACTTGGAGGACAGAAGCCCTTGCACTTAGAACCCGCCCCCGCCCACCAGGCCTGGAGCAATGCACCTCTTCATCTGGCTGTTCACAGGTCCCTCATAACGAACTGGTGATAGTAGGTAAAGGTGTTGCCCTGGGTGCCATGAGCCAGTTACTGACCTTAAGTAGAAGGACATGGCAACCCCGATTTTTAGGTGGTCAGTCAGAAGCAAGGGAGACCTGAAACTTGCCATTAGCGAAGCGGGGGGCAGTCTCATGGGACTGAGACCTTGACCATGATTTTTCCTGTTGCAGCATTATGTCCAATTTCATAGCTGAAACACCAATAAATATTTCAACTGCTTTAACGTTCATGTGCAAGTTGTATTTAGGGGTGTAACATCTGCCATTTAGATTTGGGGAGAACCCTCAGAACCAACCTCAGGGCCACATGTACATCAGCAATGTGGTGCAACTTGAACTCTGCAAATCAAGCCTCTAATGTCTTAGGGGAATCTGAACCTTCGATTTCATGCCCCGTGCAAGGTGAGTCCTTCCGGGAACACCCCTGGAGCACTTCGCACATGGTTCAATGCTGATCAGTTCTCAATGGTCTGTGCCACCAACACTTTGATGCTTTGAACAACAACATCCTATATCCCCCCCAACTGCAAGCTACAGATCTGATTAGCGAGCCAAGAGCCTCACGCTTCAGAGGGGTGGAGTGTGCATTAGTGACAGCTGAACTGTTTAGAAAGAGCCTGAAACAGCCGGCACCCGCTGGGCTGGAGTAAGGTGCCTAAATAGTGCAACAGCAGAAACATAAGCTAAACTCACAGGAAGAAAAATTCACGTTAAAATTACACTGAGTCTTCACCCATCACATTGGTAAAAGTCAGCTAATAGGGCAGATAAGGGAGTGGAGAAAGAAGTGCTGCTGTTTACCGCTCAGCAGGGTGTATAGCCTCACAGGCTTCAAAAAGACAATCATCATAAAAGCCACATCGGTAGTTCTCTTTGAAACAGAACTCCCACTTCGAGAACTGTTTCCATTGGCCACGAAGGGGTCACTCACTGCAGCAGCAAAAGAGGGAAAATCACCAAACAGGGGAGGCTCAAATAACCTTAGTGCTCCCACAACGTAGCACTGTGCCACCCCGAGAACAGCACGGAGCTCGTTACGTACTGACAAAGGACCCCAAGATACAAAATATGCGTGTGTAGGCAGTCTATCACATCTGTCATTTCTATCCGTTTCTCATATCTATCATGATGTGAGAAAACCCCCAAACCCAGGGCAGAGAATACACACAGGGTGGTGGGCGCACGCTTCTGTCCCACAGCCCAGGTGCCTCTGACAGGGAGCATGGGAAGCTCGCGGATGCTCTCACAGTCACAAAGGAGCGTTTCCATTGTGTCCTTCAGAACTTTTTGAAGATTTTACCATGAAGCTCCATTTATTTGAAAACTAAATATTAAAGAAAGGGAGCCAGGGGGCCTGGCTACAGCTGGGGGGCAGGGAGTGGGCTGGACACAGGGGCTGGAGGGCTGGAAGCAGACACAGAGCTGCGGGGATGCTGGAGGGCATCCACAGGGAATCGGGTTAGTGAGGCAGAGGGAAGCCCAGGGCTGCCTTCATTTCTTTTATGCCAAACCGGGCGAACAGAAAGGCAAGAGCTTCTGGAGTGCCTGGCCCCAGTGCAGCTCACCATGAAGGGGCATGAGGGGTCTGCCTCTGTGAGACTCCACGGGGAGGGGGTCCCTGCTGAGACCCACCTGACCTGGTGTCCTGCACCTGCTGCTGATGGTGGCAGCACTGCTCGCACAAGCATGGCTACCCTGCTGGGCTTGAGCCCACACCCCATGCCTGGAGGGCTCAGCAGGAGACACAGGCTCTGGGGTCCCCAGCTGAGAAAAGGAAGCCAGGTTCCCTTTCCAGGGCCAGAGAGCCAAGGGGCTGAGTGCCTGTGACCCCATGGAGTTGAGAAGCCAGGTGTGTGTGCCACAGGAATGGTAAAGTGGCTCCTGGGGAGTGCCTGGGCACTCCTTGTGGGAGGTGGGAGGCAGTGGGCCCTGCAGCTGGAGTGCTTCCTCCATCTGTGGAAAAGGCTTCTGAGACTTGGGGAAAAAGGGCTCTACTGCTGAAACAGGCTTCATGGTCACGCAGACTCACAGTCCTTGGTTTCACACGCTTCTGCCATGGGGGGTGGCCAAGCAGCTGTTCCACTCCGATAGTGCCTTAAGGTGATGGACGGGCACGTCCTCTGGGAGCAGAAGAAGGGAAGCTGCCCAAGCACCAGTGTGGACACGCACTGGCCAAAGCCTTCCAGGAAGAGGAGCCTGGGGAGCCCCACTGTGCAAAGCTGCTCTTCCCCATCTTTTTGATCATTTCCCAGGAGAAGGGAACGCTGCCTCAAATGTCTGAAGAGCCTGACAAAGCTTCCAGGAGGAGCTAGGAGTGAGGCTGCAGCAGAGACTGGGAGAAGCATGTGAATCCCACAGGAACCGTAGGAGCAAGTAGGAACATGGGAACATGGGAATGTGGGCTTTGGTGATGTGTGTTAGAAAAGCATTTAATAACCGGTTAGTCTGTGCGGCTCGCAACGCACACTCACCTCCAGGCATCACGAGGCTGACATCCTGCATGGTGAGCACGGAGAGCTTCTCTTCCGAGTCCAAACGAATGACTCCATAGGTCAGCCCGTGCATGGAGAGGACGCCCCGGCCCGGGGGCTGGTTGCTGTCATCCGTGGGCCTGTAACGACAGTTTTTAACTTGAATATGCAGGGACAGAGAAGCCATCACAACCACAGCTGTGCAGTCAGCACACACGCGGCAGGCTGGGCACCCCTGGCAACAGTGCCGGCCACCCACGTGGCATTAGGGGGTGCTCCTTCTGTTTATGAACGGCTGCTGGCGAGTCTACTGCTTCCGCCTCTACGTTCTCAGGGAATCTCAAGAATACCTGAAAACTACGAAGACAGCTCCTCTCCTGACCTCTCTATGCAGGTCCTGCACAGACCGGCTCTCTCTGTCCTCCCAGCTCCTGCTCACTGCATGGTCTGCTCTTCTAGTTTCGCAAACGTCTGGAAGGGGGTGCATCCACTCCAAGAATGCAGACAAAACCGCTGAACAGAAATGATGGAAATCCTGACTGTTCAGCCTCAATTCAGACGCAGGCTGTCTGGGCGTACGCCCAATTTTATACATAAGAATCTAAAATAAGATTTGTGCTGTGCCATTCTGGCTGCCAAGTTCTAAGGAAAATGATTTGGGTGGCAGGCAAGCTGTAGAATGAACTGTGGGTCAGGAGAAGGGGGTCCACACAAGGCAGGTTTCAGAAGACCACTGCGCACATGTGCACCACTCTGGGGTCCGCCCCACCTCCTCTGCCAGACACCCCAGCTTGCTCCCGCTTTGAGGCTTCTATGCTGGTTCTCGCTGCTACTCAGGACGTTCCTCCGGCAGACCTCCGCACGGCCCTCTCCCTCCGCGTCTCCAGAGTTTGACTCAAATTTGAGACTTCTCATCCCCTCAGAAAACACTCCCCACCCAGCGTGCCCACCCCATAGCACACATCTCTGACTACCTGTGCGACCTCCTCCCTCAGACCCAACTCTCCAGTTTGTTTTGCTCACTGCTGCATCCCAGCCCTGGAAAATGTCTAGCAATAAATATCTGCTGACTGAATTTGTGAACAAATAAGTTAAAATCTGAGATCATGGATTATATTCCTGAAAACTAACAATTCCTCAATGGTTATCTAAGGGAGTCACCACAATTTACATACACATCACATTTGTTTCTGTAATTTTCCATATGTAAATCTTTAATGCACTTTACACTTAAAAGCTGGACCTAAGCTTGCTGTTTAACTTTAAAATATTATGGTTTATAATGAAGCTGAAGACATAAATGAGGCAACATAAAAGTTAAAATTTGCAAGAGGAGATCTCATGTGAATGAATTAACTGGTGTACTGAAAAAAGCATGAAAGACTCCTGAAACAGAAGTATTCTAGATGTAAGAATCAAAAAGGATAGAGCTAATCAGATAGAAAAGCAAAGTCTGCCCAAATAAGAAAACCCACACGGAACCACCTAGATGGCGTGAGCTCAAATCACTGGGCTTTACATTATTCTCCTAGCCTTTACTTCCCAGAGACCTCAAAAAAGCCAAAACTTCAAAATGAAAACACAGTGTTGTCAGTGGTCCTGCCACCCTTCCCTCACCCTAACAGTCCTCTACAAAGATCGATGTGGGAGTCAGGAACTGGGAGCTTCAGTATCTGCTGTGGGTTGAATCGTGTCCCTGCAAAAGATCACCCCTCGTATCTGTGACCTTATTTGGAAGCAGGGCCTGTGCAGAGACAGATACCCCTGGACTTACAATGGGGTTACAACCTGATAAACCCATTGTAAAGGTGAAAATCGCAAGTTGAACCGCCTTAAGCCAGGGCCATCTTATGACCAGGTTAAGATGAGGTCATACTGGGTTAGAATGGACCCTAAATCCAATGACTCGGTTCTTGTAAGAGGAGAGAGAGGCCCAGACACAGGGAGGAGCTCACATGATGATGGAGGCAGGGACTGGAGTGACAGGTACCCCCATCCAGGATCACTGAGCACTCGAGGCCGGGGTGAGGTCTGGGGCAGGTTCCCTCAGCACCTCCAGAGGCCCAGCCCTATGACACCTCGGGGTCTCTGACTCCACCCTCCAGAACTGAGACAAGTGTCTGTTGTTTAAATCACCCACTGTGTGGTACTTTGTTACAAGAGGCCGAATACACTATCTTAGTGATAAAAATTTAAGGTATACTTAGTTTTGTTTTAAAAAGCCACATGAAACCAAAACGCTGGGCTAGCCAAGATTCAGAACACTGACCTGCCAGGCAAGAGGCTGGGAGGAAAAGTCATCTTAGGGCACAATCACATATGTTTTGTTATCTCAATTACAAAATCCCCCCCTTTTTATCTGAGACACGGTTTCACTCTGTCGCCCAGGCTGGAGTGCAAGGGCGCACACAGAAGCGTGGTGTTCAGGCAGGCACAGAACACAGGCAGGCACACAACACAGGCAGGCACGCAACACAGGCACAGAACATAGGCACAGGCAGGCACAGAAGCGTGGTGTCCCCCCGCCCCCCCACACACAGAGGCAGGCACAGAACACACAGCCAGGCACAGAAGCGTGGTGCTCCCAACACACACACAGGCCGGCACAGAAGCATGGTGCTCCCGGCACACACAGCTGGGCACAGAAGCACGGTGCTCCTGACACACAGGCAGCCTCACAGCCCCATCTCGCCACAGACGTGGTGTCCAGGGTCACCCCTTAACTTCTGACCTGGTGGTGCTGATGCCTTCCCCTACAGATGGCAAACCAATGCCCTAGTGGTACCTTCCATGTGCCAAATGGTTCTGAGTCATGCATAGGGACTCAAAACTCACCACAAGCCTATGGTTATTATTCCCCAAATTGAGATGAGAAGACTCGGGCACGGAAATATTGACTTCACCGCCCAAGTGAGCGGTGGGGCTTGGCAGCACTCAGACCTAGAGCACAGCCTCTATTTCCAGAACACTGAATGCATCAGTCTACTGCTGTCTTTTTATAGAAACTTAGAAAAAAAACAGTACAACCAACACAAGCACTCTTAGTATGAACAAGGCAAACATCACAGTTCAAAGGGAAAGTGCTTGTTTCTGCACCAATCCTGTGCCCCACAGATAACCACTATGGAGATTTTTATATGTCAAAGTTTATACTCTAAGATACGCAGTTAAGTATAAAACATGTATGTATAGCAATACATTGATTTTTTAAAGAAAAGCAGAATCAAGATGCTTCTTCTATGTTGGCAGAGAAGTTGAGTGTTGGGAGAAGCTGAGTGTTCCGAGAAGCTGAGTGTTGGGAGAAGCTGAGGCAGGGCTTCCATATCTGACATAACGTAAGAGTCTTGGAACATGTCTGGGGTCCAGGGTCTGAAACTCCTCGTGGCCTTTGGAACACCAAGCTCTGTGCTAAAGGCTACCCTGACGCACCATTATCTAAGCCCAGGGCATACACCTCCCTGTCCACGGTGAGTGTCGGGGCTCCGATAGTCCTCCCTGTCTACTTGTTGGGGCTGGGATAGGCCTCCTTGTCCACCTGTGAGTTCCATGCACTGCAAGATGATGCTATGCCAAAACTGCTCCATGAAGCTTCACACAGGGGCATTGTATTTCATTCACTGCTAGGCTCTACACTGACTTTTATGACCCCAGGGAAGGACTGAGACTTACATACAATAGGGGCTAGGTGATACAAACCGCTGCTGTAATCAGAACATACCAAGACCAGGCCATAAGGAAGGAAGGAGAAGCCCCCTGCCACAGTCTTTTACCAAGTCGCTGACATCTCTGCCCAACATGGATAAGAAGACCCTTTTTCCTCCTAAGTCTAAAGCAACATATCGGCCCATCTGACAGTAATTCTGTTGTACATTTAACTTCATCTTGCTCTTCTAAGTGACTATTCACGGTCTTAACACCTGAACAAGAATTTCTCAGTTGCTGAACCACTGTTAGTTATTCAGCAGATAAAATGGCAGCAGATTGTACCCCAGGAAGAAACACACCCAGCCACGGGCACGGAACGGGACATCAGCACAAACCGTTTCCCAGAAAAAAACGCATCTCTGCTTTGGGACTTACCATCGCCAGTCTCCATGAGCTCCGCGTCGCCATGATTGGACGCTCTCCGGGACCCCGTGGAACCCTGTGGTCGCTCCATCTGTATCGAGTGCTCTGAGGTGTACGTGGTTACGTCAGGAGGTGCAGAATGATGTTCTGTAAAGAAACACATCATGAGTGTTTCTGGTGGTTGTGGCGTTTGCTCTGCAGGTTGAGCAAGCCATAGCTCAGGAAGAGACCGGAGCGCGGGCGTTCACCCTGGGGGTGCCATGAGAAGCCAAAGCCCATCTCAGCCATGTCTGCCACACACATCCGGCACAAAGGGGGACCCCAGCATAACTCATGTTGCCGAAAATGGAGCAGAGTTCGGTGAAACCTCAATTTCCTAATAGGAGCCACGTCAGCGGCATTTTAACTAGAATAACGTTAGACCGGCAATGGCAGGGCGCCAGGAAGCGTGTGTGTGTTCATGGAAGGGTCCTGTTTCCTGTCGGCCACCGTCCACACAGCCCAGGGCTTTACTCGCGCTTTGGAGCCCAGGGCCTGGAATTGGAAACCCAGCTCTGGAAACTTCTGGGGATTTGGGGATGTCCCTTAAGCTCTCCGTACCTCAGTTTCTTCATCAAATGGGAATAGTAATGGCTATGACCATGTAGGGTAGTTGGGTGGGTTACATGAGTTAACACATATACAGTTCATAGGATTTTCTTTACAAAAGGGGGAGACATCAAGAACTACTATTATTTGTCTTAGTACAAACAATACTAGTCATTCAAAAACCCACCTTTACACCCTAATGTGTACTAAGGACTGCCTAAGGCCAATGAGCGCATGGAGCTCTTTCTCTTACAACACCCCGTGGAGAGAAAGTCAAGCCGTAAGCGGCTAAATGGGGAAAAGCATGCTTTGCTAGTTAATGAATAAAACGTTGAGGAAGATGTGCCAAGCAGCCCACTGACGATGCCCGTCACACCTAGAATCTTGAGGTTGGGCGCCACAGTGCGCATCTGGATTCTGAATCCTCCTTTGACGGAAGCTTTTCAGGATCATCCACCACCGTCCCACGCAACAGAAGACACAGAAGCGTGATATTCTGTGCTGCTGAAAGTGGTGCTCATCCTCAAAAGCCTTTCTTCACCGGACACTGCCCGTGTCAGCACCGCGCCCGGAGGCCATTTAGACAGCGAAATCAAGTGAACGCACAAAAACAGCACAAAGAAAATCGAGGCACAAAAGAGGCCGTGAAACGATGCTCCTTTAGAATCCAAGAACCGGGCGGGGTGGGGGTCCTGAGCCGCCTGGGCACTGCGTCAGCCCCTCCTGAGGGTGTCAGTCTGGCGTCACAAGTCGATCTGGCAACGCCACTCACTTGGAACCCGTGACTGAGAGGAGAAGAATGATCGGCTCTCACTAAGGGGAGGGTCCGCCACACCGTCCGTCAGTGCCACGACTTTCCACCTGGAGGCCCGACTTCCTGCAGAACCAACCCTCAGTCCTCAGCGGATTGGATGGTAGCGTCTGGGAGGCCTCCTCTCAGCTCCGAGGTGTGAAAGCGCTGCAGACAGCTTCTAGATGGACAGCGGGTAAAGCAGTAGAAAAAGAAAACTAGAATGCGATTTCCTATCTTATGCCAAACTGGCTTGACTGTGAAGATACATGTGAGATGTTCCTACTTAACTGCTGGCATACATTGGTGGAAAAAAATCCACAAAGGACTTGAGATTTCGCTTCCACAACAAGCAGAAACGCGGCCAGCTCTATGAGACTGGATGACCTGGAGTCTGCAGCCCTGGGCTTTTCTGCCCTCCGAAGAAAGTAGCCTCTGTGGCCTCCCCTTCCTTCCCTTGGAGGGGTTGGCCAGTGTGACTATGTTGTGACTGGACTCCTTAGAACACTCACGCGCACGCACACACACGATCACAGATGCTAAGTTCTCGTTCACAGGCTTCTGATTATCTCAGAAGGTCAAATGCACATCTGACTTTTTACTTCTCTTGTTTTGCCACACGAAATATTTCTCCTCTTCAAGTTTCATTATTTTGTCACGGCTTTTCCAAAAAATTCCCAAACTTATAGAAAATTTTCAGATAGTCTAGGAGGATTATCTTTGTGCCCAATTAGAAATTACCGGAACGTGATCACCCGAGAGTTACATTTGGGTCACACTGAGCCCTGATGTACATGAGTTAGGAGCCCCTCATAGTTTGGATAAATTAATTCTTTGTACTAAAACTTCCTCCAGTATTGAAAGGGTAAACCCACAAAGGGAGGCCCAAGTGCAGTGATTCATTTATTCAAAAATATGTGTTTTCCGTGGTAAGATTCTGTGCATTTTCTTAAAATTGAATAAAATCCGAGGATACAAATGCTTCCACCAAGTGACAGAGGTGGTGTCTGGCCTCCCCGTTCACGTCTGGCAGAGCCTCGGCCACTATCCTGCGATCCAATATACACATGGAATTTTATTATGGAAAAATATGTAACAGTCACACATTTCTGTTCAATGTTTAGCCTACTGTGATTTCAAGTAGGGTTATTAATTCACATAAACGAGTGTACATGTTCCTGAAACTGTGTCAAACTGAAGTTTAATACTGCTTTGCATTTGAGTACTACTTTGCAAACTTTTAAAGAGTATTTCTGTTTTCTCCTTTATACTCACAACAGTTGAGAGAGAAAAATTATTTTTTTCAATTTTTTTTCCCTCACTCAAAGCCTAAAGCAGGAGAAGGGACTTCAAGATCCCAGCAGCAGTTATTGGGAAAAGTGAGACAGACCCAGCTCTCCTGACAGCAAACTCCTGTTCCAGATAGAAAACAGCTGACGCTTTCAGTGTCAGTGAGCACCGAAGGGGCTGGGACCCAAGTCAATCCCAAACGCCTCTGGGTGTCAAGGAGTCAGTGATCTAGAAGTGACCATTCTGGGGTTCTGGGGTGTCTGTGGGCTATCTGATCACACATGACGTCCACCTGCTTCCCACTGAGGATTTTGCAGAGATCAGGCTTTCCTGTGGTAGCTGATGCCGGGAGGGTCTGAGCCTGTGGCTTGTGCTCCGTTATCGGCAACATGGTACACAGCGTCTCCAATTACTGCTTTAATAGAGACACACACCAAATCCTACTCAACCCAAGTCCCATACTTGATGGAAAACATGTAGTCCTGAACCATTCAAAGGCAGAGCGACAGAAGGCTCATCACCGCTCCCCCACGCGCCGGCTCTACCTCTAGTAATTCTCACTTCACTCCTTTTCCACGGCATCTTCAAACATTGTAGGGCAGTGATCCTAACTTCGTTCTTTTCTAACACAGAGGATCTCCCTTGTCATAGAACCTACACAAAACAGTGCGCCACGCCCAAGAAATCTGAACACCTGTGGCAGACAGCAGCGTAAAGCAGCCGTGGTTAAAGCCCTCATTTCCATAAATGACTCCCGCGGTCAGGAGGAGCACACTTTAAAACCCTGTCCTGTTGACTGGGACTGTTAAGGTTTCACAAAGGAGCATAAGTGAGAAGAAAAGATGGGAGCGGATATGGCTGCAGGATTCCCCAGTAGCAAGGCCCCTGGAATTCCAGCTGTGGGAGGGACCTGGGCATGAGAAGCAGTAAAGGAGCTTCCAGAAACAATCCAACCAAAGCACCCCAGGGACCAGAGGGTCTCTGCGCTATTTCCACCAAGGGATTCCACAGCCATGATACAAACAGAGGAAAACCTGCACCCACAAAGGCATTTAGACAACAGGCACAGAAAGAGACTGTGAAGCATGCTCACCTATGTGGGTCTGGGCCATGACCTCCGCCAGCCTGTGGGCAGCCCCGCTGCCCCCGCTCTGCATGGAGGACGAGGAGGTGGAGGAGGTGGAGGAGGTGGAGGAGGTGGAGGAGGTGGTGGACGTGGGGGAGCCATGGATGGCCTGACTGATCCAGTGCTCCATGTTGATGCAACCCTGGTGGAGGTCGGGGTGCCTTGGGAGTCCCCCTGCACTGAGCCTTCATCTTCTGAGCCAGAAGAGATATCTGTGTAAGAAGAAAAACGATTTGCTATATATTGCAGCAGAAACAGGCACCACAATCTCAGTCCCTCAAACACAGATTTACTTCACGCAAGTCTGAACAGTTGTTCAATAACTTTTTGCTATAGACACTGTTGAGAATTTAAACCACTTTTCAGATAATGAACCATTTATTTTAGCATAATGAATTTTGCCTCCAAAACACCTTAATCAAACATGCTATAAGATGATTGATACTGTCATCTCAAAATGCACTGATACATTTCCTCTACACAGTAGTTTGGGAAGAAACCAAGTGTTTTCTTGTGTCAGCCAGAAAGTGAGAGGGCAAGGGGAGGCGGAGGGCCTGTGTGGCTCTCAGGAGTCTCAGTGTGACTATGTTTACCCCTTGTTAGTCCTGAGATGCTCTTCTGGGCTCTGATTTATTTCTACATTGGTGTATGTGTTAGATACTCATGTAGGTGATTTCTCCGTCTGTGTGTTAGATACCCATGCAGCTGATTTATTTGTATGTCGGTGTGTTAGATACCCATGCGGCTGATTTATTTCTACATCGGTGTGTTAGATGCCCATGCGGCTGATTTATTTCTACATCAGTGTGCTAGATACCCATGCAGCTGATTTATTTCTACATCAGTGTGTTAGATACCCATGCAAGTGATTTCTGTGTCAGTGTGTTCGATACCCATGAGGGTGATGGATTTCTACATCGGTGTGTTCGATACGAATGCAGCTCTCTAAGGATCAAGACGCTGATGATGGTAACAGGAGAGAAAGCAGAATGTGCCTCACATGGAGCGGCCCCTCCACCTCCCCGTTTTCCTCCGGGGCACACGACATACCCTCATGTCACATTTTACACTCTCATCTACTCACTTTTACAGAATTCGTTTCTTATACATTGTCATTATTGATTTTTCTATCTGTACAAATTGGATATCTTGGATTATGATAAAATACATCCCTTTTTTCACTATAATTCACGAGAACATTTTTCATTTAATAACTTTTCATGCAGTACCAAGGTTTTTGGGAATAAATTGCTGGTGTATTTGTTAAACTTCAATGTAAGAATGACACTCAGAATCCTACCTACAGGTGAGTGATGGGAGGCGCCGGCTCAGGTGAGCAGCTCCAGATCATTGGGTGAGAGGAGGAGTCACAGCAAATAATCTTAAGACACAGGTTTGCTTCTTAAAAGACAGTAAGAGCAAACAATATTCACACTTATTACCACTGTCACATGACTTACGCTGTCTGGGAATTTTTTTAAAAGTTTACTTGTTAGACAAGCAATAATATTAGGAGCCTGAAAATTCGCTATCATCTTGCTTTTTTTTCTTTTGAGACAGAGTCTTGCTTTGTTGCCCAGGGTGGGGTGCAGTGGCGTGATCTCTGCTCACAGTAACCTGTCACTCCCAGGCACAAGCGATTCTCTTGCCTCAGCCTCCCAAGTACCTGAGATTATAGGCACATGCCACCATGCCTGGCTCATTTTTGTATTTTTAGCAGAAACGGGGTTTCACCATGTTGGCCAGGCTGGTCTCGATCTCCTGACCTCGTGACCTCATGATCCGCCTGCCTTGGCCTCCCAAAGTGCTGGGATTACAGGGGTGAGCCACTGTGCCTGGCCGACCCTGCCTTTTAAGAAAACTTACACAATTTACATAAAAGTAAAACTGACACAGCCTTGAGACTTTTGAGAAACGTACACAACCAGGTGTCCATATGGAGCACAACCATCTCCCCAGAACGTCTTCTCACAACCCTTTCCAATCTTTCATTCCTCACTCCCACCTACCTTTTCCAAGAAACCTGCAGAATAATGTAATATAGACACTCAACAGAATAGCAGCAAATCAAGCAAGCAGCATATGAAATGGATGATACAGCATGACCAGTGGTGACTAGAATTACACACCATGGGGACAGGAAGTCAGGTTGATTTAACATTCAAAACTGAATTAATGTCATACACGGTATAGAATTACGGAGTAGAACCGCACGTTAACCTTAGGAGACATAGAAAAGTACTGACAAATTCAAGAGAACGAAACTCAACAAACCAGGAATAGAAGGCAATTTCCTCAACCTGTTAAAGTACATTCGTGAAAAGCCACAGCTAACATTGTATTTAATGGTAAACAATAGAATGCGTTTTCCCTAAGATGGAGAACAAGACAAAGATGTCCCCTCTTGCCACTTTTGTTCAGCGTTACCTGGCAGGTTCTAGCTGGTAAAATAAATTAACAAGTTTAGTAATAAAGACATCCAGATTAGAAAGGAATAAAAGTGTCTTTATTCACAGATGACATGCCCTTGGGATGTAGAGAATGGTAAGAAATACACCAAAAATGTTTGCATTGCTAAAACAAAGTTTGATGGGATCACAGGACACAAGACAAAGATATACATATACTAGCAATAAACAACCTGAAAATAAAATTAAGAAAATCGTTCCATTCACAATAGCATCAAAAGCAGAAGACACTCAGCTGAACTTCTAACAAAAAGGTGCAAAATGTGTACAATGGCAACTATAAAACATTACTGAGAGACATTAAGGATCCCAATAAAAGGAAGCTAAATAAATGGAGATAGATTCATGATCGTGAATTGGAAAACTCAGCATTATCAAGACAATTCTTCCAAAACCGTTCCATTAATTCAAGGCACTGCCTAATAAAATCCCAGAAGGCTGTGTGTGAAATGGAAAGCTTATTCTCAATTTTATCTGGAAATACAAAGGACCTACAATAGCCAAAATAAATTTGAAAAAGGGAAACAATGTTGGAAGACTTCACTATCTGATTTCAAAACTTTACATAAAGTCATAGTTTTTAAGGCAGTGGTATTAGCACAAAAATAGACACATACATCAAAGGAACAGAATTAAATTGAGAAATAAAGCCTTGTATTTATGGTTAATTTATTTTTGACAAAGGTCTCAAGACAATTCAGTAAGAGAAAGGTAGTTTGTTTTTTCAACAAATGTTGCTGCGGCAACTGGGTACCCACACACCAAAAAGAAAAACCGTGGGGGAAAAAGTCCCCCAAACCAAACCAAAACAAACAAAAATCCCACTTAGATCCCTACTGCACACACAAAAATTAACTCCAAATGAATCACAGACCTAAATGAAAGAACAGTAAGACCATGAGACTTCTAAAGCTTCCAATAACACAATCCATAAAAATTAGGAAATGGACTTCATTAAAATAGAAAACTATTAAGTTTTAAAACATGATTATCTCCCTATAGCTAATGTAACAAATTACCTTGATCTTAGGGGCTTATAACAAGACACGAATCTATTATCCTACTGATGGAGAAGTCAGAAATGTAAAATCTAAGTGTCAGCAGAACTACGTTCCTTCTGGAGGCTTCAAAGGAGAATCCATTTCTTTACCTTTCCCAACTTCTAGAGGCCACCTGTGTCCCTGACTCATGGCCCCTCTTCATCTTTAAAGGGCATCACTCCAGTCTCTAGTTCTTTTCTCTTGTAAGAACCTTCTTGATTACAGTGGGTCTACCTACTTAAACCAGGATAATGGTCGCATCTGAAGATCTTAAATTAATCGAATTAATCAGCTGCAAAATCCCTTTTGCCACTTCAGGCAACAGGTTCATATGTTCTGTGGAATGGGACCTGGGTATCTTGGGGGAAAGGCTTTGTTTTATCTGCTACATAGTAGTTTGTTCTTTCACTAAGAAATGTTACATCTGTAAAAGTCTCATATTCAGATTGTATAAGGCACCTAAAACCCATAAGACGACAACTAACCCATTTAAAACGTGAGCAAAAAATCTGAACATTTTACCAATATATACAAATGGCTATGAATAGGAATTAGCACATTAAAAGCTAATAAGCACATTAAAAATGCTTAGCATCATTCATTGTTGCAAACTAAATACACAATGATATACCATTTCACATCAATTACAATGGCAAAAATCAAAACATCAGCAATAACTATTAGTGGTGATGTGGAGAAACTGGGATGCACATATGCTGCTGGTGGAAGTGTGAAATGGTGCAGCTATTTTGTAAACAATTTGGCAGTTTTTAAAAAGCTAAACCTAAACTTACAATAAGAGTCAATCATGCTACTTGGCATCCACTTAAGATAAAGGAAATTATATGCATACCCAAAGATATGTACATAAATGTTGACAGCTGCTGAATACTGGAAACAATGAATAACCAACTGGTAAATGAATAAACAGAATGTGTCATATCTATCAAATAGAATATAAATAAATAATAAGGAATAAACTACTGGTACATGGTACAGCAAGGACTTCAAAACAGGTAAAGGAGGCATAGAGAATTGTGTACATTGTATGATTTTATATCATAAAATTATAAGATCATAAAAAAACCAAAAACCATAAAATCATAGAGTAAAATATTCTATGATTTTATATTCTAGAAAATTTAGAGCGCAGTTATGATTTCCAGGGTTCTTTTTCGTAGAGCTAACCTTTCATCTGATATCCTTTGCAATCAGCCAAGTACATTCTTTAGCACGTTTATAGTGTGGTTCTGCTGATAACGCATTCTCTCAGCTTTCATGTTTGGGAATGTGTTGTTTCACCCCTGTTTATAAAGGAGATTTTCCCTGGATATGAGTTGACAGGCCTTTCTCCTGCTTTTAGTGCTTTAAAAAATGTCTTTCCATGGTCTTCTGGTCTCTACTGTATCTTCACAGAAGTCACGCATTGTTCAAATGCTTCTCTGGTGTGTAACGTGTCTTTTTCTTCTGAGTCCTTTCGGGATCTCCTCTTAATCTTGGGATTTCAGTACTTTGGCTATCATGAATGTGGATGTGATTCTTGTTATATTTGTTCTGCTTGGAATTCACTGAACTTCTCGGGGCTGGACACAGGTGGTTTCACATCAATCTGAGAAAATTTGGACTCCTTTTTTCAAAGGTTCCTGCTCTTCTCTCTCTTTTCCTTCTTGTATTACAAGTATATTGACGTATCACAGGATCTTGAGGTTCTGTTGGCTTTTCTTTCATTTTGTTTCTCTGGGCTTCACTTTGGTTAATTCCTTTTCATCTTCCTTCTCCAACCTGTTAAGCCCATCAGCGCAATTTCATCTCAGTGTCATATTTTCCAGCTTCATAGTGATGTCTCATGTATACGCTATATATGCACAGCGTCTCCTATCATCGACATTGCCTACCAGACTGGTACATTTGTCACAACTGATACTTCTACAGCGAAACATCATTACCACTCCAACTCCATCATTCACATCAGGGTTCATTCTTGGTGTTGTACAATAGATGGGTCTGGACAAATGCATAACATGTATCCACCATTACAGTATCATACAGAGATCATATGATACTAAAAATTCTCCTGCTCTGCCTATTCATCCCTGCCTCCCCCTGGCAACCACTGGTCTTCTTACAGTCTCCATAGTCTTGCCTTTTCTAGGATGTTGTAAAGCTGGAATCATACAACAACCTTTTCAGATTGCTTCTTTCACTTAGCAATATGCCCTTTAAGTTTCCTCCGTGTCTTTTTATGGATAGCTCATTTATTTTCAGCCTCAAATAATATCCCATTGTCTGGATGTACCACAGCTCACTTATACATTCACCTACTGAGGGGCATTTTGGTTGCTTCCAAGTTTTGACAACTATGAATAAGGCTGCTGTAAATATCTATGTGCACGCTTTGTGTGTAGACATAAGTTTTCAACTCCTTTGCGCAAATGCCAAGGAGTGTAATTGCTTTATCATATGGTAAGAGTATATTTAGTTTTGTAAGAAACCACCAATCTGTCTTCCTAAAGGCTGTTCTATTTTGCATTAAGACCCACAATGAATGAGAGCGAATTCCCACAGCTCCACATCTTCACAGGCTTTGGTGTTGATAGTGTTCTGGATTCTGGTGTAGTGATATCTTACTGTTGCTTTAATCTGCATTTCTCTATGACACATAATGTGAAGCATCATTTCATACGTGGATTTGCCATCTCTATATCTTCTTAGATGAGGTATCTGTTAGTCTTTGACCCATTAATGTGATGAATTACGTTAATTGGCTTTTCAATGTTAAACCGGCTTTGGATATGTGAAATTCCATGTGGTTTTGGTGCACAATTTTGTTAGATTTAATTTGCTGATATTTTATTGAAGATTACTGCATCTATGTTCATGAGAGATGTTCTGTAGTTTTCTTGTAATATTTTGTTATTAAAATGGTATTTGGTATTAAAATGATGCTGGCGCTACAGAATGAGTTAAGAAGTATTCCTCAGCCTCTATGTTCTGAAAGAGATTGTAGATAATTGGTATAATTTCTTCTTAGATATTTGGTAGAATTCAACAGTGAACCCATCTGGGCCTGGCACTTCCTGTTTTGAAAGGTTATTAACCACTGATTCAATTTAACAGATATAGGCCTATACAGATCGTTTCTTCCTGTTCAAATTTTGGCAGATTCTGTCTTTAAAGAAATTGGTTCATTTCATCCACGTTATCAAATTTGTGGCCATAGAGTTGTTCATAATTTTTATTATCCTTTTAATGTCCATGGGATCTGTAGTTTTGTCTCTTATTTCATTTCTGATATTGATAATTTATCAGCTGTATTTCTTTTTCTTGTTAGAGGCTTACAGATTTTCTCTCAAAGAACCAGCTTTTGGTTTCATTGATTTTTCTCTACTGATATTCTGTTTTCAACGTATTGATTTCTGCTCTTTCATTATTTGTCTCCTGCTTAGAATTTAATTTGATGTTCTTTTTCTAGTTTTCGAAGGTGGAAGCTGATTGATTTTAGATCTTGTTTTTTTTTTGACGTATGCATTTAAATCTATAAATTTCCCTATAAACATTACTGTCATTGCAGCTCACAAATTTTAACAAGTTTTCATTTTCATTTACTTCAAAAATTCGAAGAAATCTTCAGATTTCTTCCTTAAACAATGTATTATGTAGAAGTGTACTGTTTAATATCCTAATGTATTTTCCAGTCGTCCATTATTGATTTCTACTTTACTGTGGTTGAGAACATACTTGTTTGATTCCTACTCTTTTAAATTTGTTAAGGTGTGTTTTATGGACCACAACATGGTATATCTTGGTGAATGTTCTGTATTCTGTTGTTGTTGGAGGAAATAGTCTATAAACATCAGTTATGTACAGTTGACTGAGGATGCCGATTTCAATTTTGTCCCTACTGATTTTCTGGCTACTGAATTGGTCCATTTCTGATAAACGGGTGTTAACGTCTCCAACTATAATAGTGGGTTAATTATTTCTCCTTGAAGTTTATCAGTTTTTGCTTTGGAATTCTGATGCTTTGTTAGCAAAAGTACATTTCAGGATTGTTACATCTTCTTGGAGAATTGACCCCTTTATTACGTAACAGTCATCTCTGGTAACTTTCCTTTATGTAAAGCCAACTCTGTCTGAAATTCATATCACCACTTCCACTTTTCAAAATGAGTGTTGGCCGGGTATGGTGGCTCATGCCTGTAATCCCAGCACTTTAGAAGGCCAAGGCAGAATGATCACCTGAGGTCAGGAGTTCAAGACCAGCCTGGCCAACATGGTGAAATCCCATCTGTACAAAAATAGAAAAAAAAAATAAGTTACCCGGGCATGACCACAAATGCCTGTAATCCCAGCTACTCAGGAGGCTGAGGGAGAATCACTTGAACCTGGAAGGCAGAGGTTGCAGTGAGATGAGATGAGGCCATTGCACACCAAAAAATTAGTGTTAACATTTATATCTTTTTCCATTCCTTTACCGTTGATCTATATGTATGTCTTTAAATCTAAAGTGGATTTCTTATAGACGATATATAGTTCGGTGCATTTGGACTGACATTGAAAGTAATGATATACAGTTGAATTAACATCTACCATATTTGTTACTATTTTCTATTTATTGCCCTTGTTCTTTGTTTATGTCTTTCACTCTTTTTTCCTTGTGGTCTTAATTGAGCATTTTCTATGATTTATTTTCTTTCCTTTCTTAGCATATCAGTTACTCTTGTTTTTTTTTTTTTTTTTTTTTTAAAAGTGGCTGCCTTGGAATTTGCAATATAAATTTACAAGTAACCCAAGTCCACTTTCAAACGACACTACACTGGTTTCTTGATAATGCAAGCACACTATAATAACAAAATAATCCTAATTCCTAATTGCTCTCTCCCATCCCTTGGTTATCACTGCTCTCATTCATTTCACTTATATTTAAGTGTGTGTATATGACATATACATAAGCATATAATATACTGTCGCTATTACGAATGAACTGTTATGTTAGATCTATTAAGAAAAATGAAAGATTTTCTTCTACCTTCACTATTTCTTCTTTGATGCTTTTTGTTTTTCTATTTATTTTTTTAAACAGACAAGGTCTTCCTCTGTTGCCCAGGCTGGAGTGGAGTAGCATCATTATAGCTCACTGTAGGGGATCCTGGGCTCAAGAAGTGACCCATCTCAGCCTCTCAAAGTAGCTGGCACTATAGGTGTCGGCCACAACGTTTGGCTTTTTTTTAACGAGACAGAGTCTCACTATGTTGCCCAGGCTGGTCTCAACTAAGCAGCCTCCAGCTGTTCTCCCATCTTTGCCTCCCAGAGTGTTAGGATGACAGGTGTGAGCCCCTGTAAACCGACTGTGCTCTTCCTTTCTTTATGCACAGCTGAGTTACTGACCTCTATTCTTTTCTCTAAAGAACTTTGAACATTTTTTGCAAGGCAGGTCTACCGGCAACAAATTTTGCAATTTTTGCCGGAGAAGGTCTTTATTTTCTTCACTTTTGAAAGATAATTTCACAGAGTATAGGCTTCTAGGTTAATGGAATCTTTTTTCTCTCAATAGTTTAAATACTTCACTCCACTTCTTGCTTTCATGGTTTTTGAGGGGAAGTTGAATGTAATTCTTACCTTTGATCCTCCATAGAGAAGGAGATTACTCTGGTTTCTTTACTTTTTAATCTTTGATTCACCATAGTTTGAATATTTTATGCCCAAGTAGAGTTTATTTTTGTTTTGTTTTTGTCGTCGTCGTTTTTACATTTATCCTTCTTGGTGTTTCTTGAGCCTCCCGGATCTATGGTTTGGTGTATGGCATTAATCTGAGGAAATTCAGCTATTACTCTTACAAATATTTCTTCTGTTCCTCTTTCTTCCCCCTTGTATTACCGTTATGCATATTTTATGCCTCTGTGGACGTCCCATAGTGCTTGGATACTCTGTTCTTTTTTGCTTTTCAGTTCTGGAGGTTGGAGTTGGGTATTTCCCTTTCCCGCAGGTCAGAAGGCTCTGATAAAATCCCACCAGGTTAGTCTCTAGTTAACTAGCTTCTCTGGAAGGTAGACCTAGTAAAGAGTGCACCTACATGTTGAAAAATGATTCCTATTCTCTTTCCCCTGTAGTAAGTATGAGGGGATTTTTCTCTGATGTGTACTTCGAGAACCTGGTTGAGCTTCTGATGATACAACTCACAAAAGCATGAGACCCATATGCACAGGCCTCCTGGAGGTTTTAACTCTCAGACGTGGCCACACCTCACTGCAGCAATTTGTCAATTCCAGTTCAGGTTTTCCAATCCCAGCGTGGGTTCCTTGGAGCATTGTGCTCCAGTGTATGGTGATTCTCCGCTTTACTTGTCCAGCCAATCTGGGGACAGTGGCTTGCCTGTGACCTCACGTCTCTTGCAGGTTTAAGAAGAGCTGCTGATTTTTCAGTTTGCTCAGCTTTTTACCTGTGAGGAGGGAGTGACAATTCTCAAGATTATCGTGTACGGAACCTGAAATTCCCCAACTCCATTATAGTAAAAAGTGTCTTCCCTTCCTCTGGCTCAAGAATTAAAATATTTTCATTCTTTGACACGTTGTACTTTGATTCCCTAAATATTTATAATTGTAGATTTAAAAACTCCGTCTTCTGCTGTATCAGACATCTAGACGGGCACTTTCCAACAGAATTATGAGAGTCCTGTTAGAACTTGAAACCTTCCTTGTAGCCTCATATAAATAACAGGTACAATTAATTTTACTAGTATATTTTTAACTCAAAATGCTCATACTATACTTTCAATAAGAAATACAAATAGGCCGGGTGAGGTGGCTCACATCTGTAATTCCAGCACTTTGGGAGGCCGAGGCAGGTGGATCGCGAGATCAGGAGATCGAGACCATCCTGGCTAACGCCGTGAAACCCCGTCTCTACTAAAAATACAAAGAATTAGCCAGGCGTGGGAGTGGGAAGCTACTTGGAAGGCTGAGGCAGGAGAATGGCATGAACCTGGGAGGCGGAGATTGCAGTGAGCCAAGATCACGCCACTGCACTCTAGCCTGGGCAACAGAACAAGACTCCGCCTCAAAAAATATATATAAATAAATAACATATATATATAAATACAATATTTTCTATTTTTTATATTAACTGGCATGTCTTTCACGCAGCAAATCCACTTCAGACCGGGTGCACTTCATGTGCTCAGCCGCCGCATGTGGTGAGTGACAGAGACCATCCTGCATGTGTGTGCACTTTTTACTGCCTTTTTCTTGACCACAGATTCTACCTCCTGTTTCTCTGCGTATGCAGTGATTATTTGCTGAGTATTACATATTGTAGGTAACATGTTGAGCACACTCAGGATCCCTAACCTTCCTCTGAAGCTTTCCAGCTCTTGTTTTAGCAGGTAGCACAGGCACTGCTGGGTCATCGTGACATGGGCAGGCTTGGATTGATTCGCTGCTGGTGTGGATCTGTGGAGAGCTCCCATCCTGCACCCACTCCGATCTCCCCCTCCTGGACGTGGTAGGATGCCCATGCTCCGCCCACACCTGAGCTCTCTCTGATCTCCCCTTCCTGGAGGTGGTAGCGTGGCCGTGCTCCAAACACACCTGAGCTCTCTCCAATCTCCGCCTCCTGCAGGTGGTAGGGTGGCCATACTCCGCTCACACTGAGCTCCTTCCGAGCTCCGCCTTCTGGATGTGGTAGGATGGCCCTGCTCCACCCACACCTGAGCTCTCGGCGCCACGGTCTGCAGGTGTTCTCCAGAGGGCAAGCGTACTGTGGGCGCGTCTCATTCATTCTCCTGCCCTCGCCCTCAGGTTCTAGCTGGCACAGCTGTGGTCACAGACTAAAAACAGCCACCTCATTCATTTTGTGTAGTTTTACAGTTGTGTACGGCAGATGTGTGATTTGCGTCCCTGTTCTCTCATCATGGCTAGAAGTTTTGGCAAATTATTCTTATATCTTTACATTTGAAAACTAAAGGAAAGTTTCACCCAAAGAATATTAGTGTTGCGACAATCCTAATGAGTATTTCTCCAGAAACTATGATCCAGGTCAGCAGCCAGTCATTTCATAGAAGATAAACTTCAAGAACATTCTCTGAAGGGCAATGAAACTCAGTAAGATCTAACCACTGTTACCAACAACCAAGAAAAATAGGTAGGAAATGCAGCTAAGATTTTGATCAAGTAAGTACGGTAATAAACATGCAAACTATCGCTAAGCACAAAATAGGGTGGGAGTAAAAAATTTTTATGATATTGACATTTATGATTTTACAAAACTGCCCCATGTGATATCAAGAGACTCCTGATGAAAATTTACAAAGGATGCTTTATGGTTCATATAAAAATGTTAGTCAAATAAATCCAAATATTTCACAAAAATAACATTTCAAATAATATTCTTTTATATTTTGCAGACATCTGTACAGTGAGGTTATTCATCACACATGACCCAGTAACATTTCTCAGCAGTTGGATTCAATACGAGAAATAAGCAAATAACCGCACTGCTTCATTTCAAAGTCATTTCTTATAAAAAGTGCTCAAGAAAAATGCCCGTTGCCTTACATACTGGTTAGTGCCAAAAATTTGGTTTAAAATATTTCAAGTGGGTTATCCTTTTACATCCATGTTGTTAGTTACACAAAGAACACATACAAATGCAATTTTTTTACCATAAGTTTTTGCAAATCATAACCATAAACTAAAGAAACAGGATTAAGCATATTATTTTTTGAGATAGGGTCTAGCTCTGTTGCCCAGGCTGGAGTGCAGTGGCATGATCATGGCTCACTGCAGCCTCAACCTCCCCCGGCCCAGGTGATTCTCCCACCCCAGCCTCCCGAGTAGCTGGGACCACAGGCACACACCACTATGCCCGGCTGATTTCTGTATTTTTTGTAGGGATAGGCTTTGGAATGTTGCCCAGGCTAGTCTCAAAGCCGGGACTCAAGCAATCTGCCTGCCTTGGCTTCCCAAAGTGCTGAGGTTAGAGGCATGAGCCACCATGCCTGGCCTAATCATTTCTAAAGAGTCTCTATTTATTATCATTATTTTTTTTCTAATTGAGATGGGGGTCTTGCTCTGTTGCCCCGGCTGGAGTGCAGTGGTGCCGTCTCAGCTGACAGCAACCTCTGCCTCCCGGGCTCAAGTGATTCTCCCACCTCAGCCTCCCAAGTAGCTGGGAGTACAGGTGTACACCACCAGGCTCAGCTAATTTTTTGTACTTTTGGTGGAGACAAGATGTACAAAAGGCATTTCTGTACATTTTGCCATGTTTTCCAGGCTGGCCTTGAACCCTTGGGCTCAAGCCATACACCTGCCCTGGACTCCCAAAGCGCTGGAGTTATAGGCATGAGCTACCGTGCCGAGCCCTTAATCATGTGCTGTGACTTAATATTAAAATAAAGAAAGGGAGGAGTCCAAGGGAGCACATAGGCAGACAGGGCTCCTTTGCCAACAACCTTGCTAGCACGGCATTCACTCCCTTGCCTGCTGGCATTGCGCTCTTTAGATGAAGAACACTTTATGTGTAAATGAAAAACAAAAACAACATAGGAACACCCTGTCTCTACAAAAACTTAAAACTTAGCTGGGTGTGGTGGCGAGCACCTGTGGTCCCAGCTGCTTGAGGCTGAAGTGGGAGGACTGCGTGAGCTCAGGTGGTCACAGCTGCAGTGAGCCAAGAGCTGCCATCATGATGCTGAATTCCAACCTTGGTGACAGAGCAAGACCTTGTCTCAAAACAAAAAGCAACGAAAACCCAAAATGATGCACTCTAAGTTCTGTCCTATAAATTCCACTACCTTCATTTGTAAAGGTACATAAAGGTGAAACTCAGGAGCTGCTTGCAGTAATGTGGACATACGCTTGACCTCAGCTCTAATCTGAAGCACATCCTTCTGTCTCATTGCTTGCCAAGACTAAGCTAAACTTCAAAAGTAAAAATATTCCCCAAAGTGCTGTACATTTTTAACTATTCATATTCTACCTTAAGTTTCTCTTGTATTGGAGGAAAAACACAGTGTCATTTAAAGTGATATGTAGCTTCAACATGGGATGTAAGGTGATTCAGGTCCTTTGAGAAGACAAGCTTGCAACAACGACATGAATAATGTTGGAATCAAAATCACAGAAACTAAACACCAAATAGGTAGGTTCAATCTGTGTCTCTAACAAGTATCTGGATAACTAAACTTTCTGCTTTACTTGGGTGTGAAGATCATGAAATGTAGTTTATAATTATTTGGGTAGAGAAAATAGAGAATTTGGGTAGTTATGTAAAATTCAAGATTAAATAAAACCAGTATTAAATAGCAGAAATATAAATTGGCTATTACCTTCAGTAATTTAGATCAGGGGTTGGCAGGTCTGTGCACCAAATCTGGTCCACTGTTCTTGTAAATAAAATTTTATTGGTACACAGCCATACGTATTTGCTATCACCCATGGCTGAGGGCAGAGTTGAGTCGTTGTGAGAGACCTTATGGCCTTCAGGAACTAAAATACCAGCTGGCACCTTGCAGGCAAAGTTTATGACCTGATTCCGGTAGCTACCTAAACTGTCCAATTTGCTTGTTCTAAAACAATCCAACAATATAGCACACTTATCTGAAGATTTGAGAACACGTATGCACCAGCCCAATCAGAAGAAAAGTCCAATTCCACCCAGAGGGCTACAACAAACTCTTCCCTTTTCCCTACAAGGAATTAAATGAATAAAACTGTGTGAGATTTTACTGGTATGTATCATATGTATGAGTCTTGATGAAAAGTTAAAAACGTGTATTTATACAGATACATGTTACTTTTCCTTCCATGTTTAACTCATACACTGTTTTTGGAATTCTGGTTCACATAATCTACATTTCTGCACCATGATTTTGAAGGCAAAAACACGAATGCTGAGCCAGTGGTCAATTCTGAGGGGCCCAGCATGTTCAGGAGGCAGCGTCGGGGAGCATGTCCCTTACCTGGAGGTGTGTAGGCGTCCATGGAGGTCTGCACGACCAGGGACCTGCGTTTGGAAGGCATAGGCACCGCCATCTTCCACTCTTTGTGTTTGGCCAGAGCTGCCTGGACAGCTTCCGTGTGGACGTCTGAAACGGAGAGAGCTCAGTCACTCAGTGCTCAGCTGAGGTCCCAGAGGCCAAGATGCACCCTCCTCTCTGTCCCCGCAGCACGGTTCATCCACCTTCTCAAACTCACCAACAGATGGGTGGGTGAGGAAAGAAAATCAGTGTTTACAATTCTAGTAAAGACATTAAAATTTATTCACAGACTTTTAATTATTCATTTTATTACTGCAGAATCCATATCCACAAGCAAACACTGACTGTAAACTGTGCTGAGATTTTTCTTTTTAGGGTGAATAGACCTTGATCTTTGGAGATTCTTTGTAGGTCACACGTTTGAGCCTCCAAATCCTTTCACTGTACCACTGAGAGGCGTGCGCACACCTCGCACCCCAACTCACACAGCCACGGTCGCAGCTCAGCTCCACACCAGCCATGGGCCAGGACTGTGTTGGCTATGGATAAGGTTTGGCTGTGTTCCCACCCAAATTTCAACTTGAATTGTACCTCCCAGAATTCCCATGTGTTGTGGGAGGGACCTAGGGAGAGGTAATTGAATCACTGGGGCCCATCTTTCCTGTGCTATTCTTGTGATAGTGAATAAGTCTCATGAGATCTGATGGTTTATCAGGGGTTTCCGCTTTTGATTCTACCTCGTTTTGTCTTGCTGCTGACATGTAAGAAGTGCCTTTTGCCTCCCACCATGATTCTGAGGCCTCCCCACCATGCGGAACTGCAAGGCCAACTAAATCTTTTTCTTCTCAGTCTCGGGTATGTCTTTATCAGCAGCGTGAAAAGGGACTAAAACAACCATTAACACATTTTGTGGCTATTAACCCATTACATTAATTCCACACATTCACTGAATGCCTTCTCTGTAAGTCTCTGCGGGCTGGGGTCGCAGTGGTGATAAGGCAGACAGTCTCATGGCATCTCACGCAGGTCACTTCTTAAGGGATGAAACATTTGATAGATGGGGTAGAGAATTAAAGCAGAGACAGATGCAGCGGCAACTCCAAACTGTGAAGCCAGGGAAGAACCTTCTTAACACAAAATCAGAACAACAGGAATGAACCATACTGGCTGTCAAGAAGAGAATCTTTGAGACACAGGGAAAAACCCGTTCAAAGGCCCTAAACTGTGAATGAGAATGGTGTTAGCAGAATAAAACCACCACCACCACCAAAAATGGCCAGCGTGAGAAAAGACGGGTTGGAGCAGTTTTCTCTGAAGCTGCGAGAATAATCCCACTGAAAGGGAATCGGACGTGGCTTTCTGGCTTAAACCCCCCAGACGCTGCCACCTGAGACAGGACCCAGACCCGCAGCATCACACCCACAAGCAGCTCATCGCACTGCTTGGTCTTGGTCAGCCTTTGTGCACACTTCTCTCCCTAACTAGATAAAGAGCCTGGTCATCTGGCCACTATTTCTAATTCCCAGGTCAAAAACCACTATGTGACTGACTTGGCTCATGGCCAAAAACTGAAGGGATCAATGAGGTGACAGTCCACTCACTTCCACAAATCGCTTTTTGTTTTGCATATTCTCCGTTTTAAACTTTTTGGATGTAATTTCAAATACACAGAAAATCTGCAAGACCAGCGTAGCAAATTCCCACATAACTTACCAGGCTCAACTTAGGCCCAACTGCTCCTATCTTACATCACTGCTTTCCCCCCTCCCCCATGAATTTTCTAAGTCAAATGAAAATAAATTTCAGATACTATGTCCTTCCATACCTAAATGTTTCAATGTATTTCCTAAACACAAGGATATGCTCTCACATTCATTTTCCTCAAGATTGGGAAATTTAACTGTCATATACAAAGTTCACTTTCAAATGGTGTCAACTGTCTCCATAATTTTCTTACTTTGTCTTCCTCTTTTACAATCCAATCCAGGATCATGAATTGATTTGTCATGTGATTTTTACCCATCCAGAATCCAAGTTTCTCAGCTTTTGTGTTTCTTGAAATTGGAAATGTTAAAGAATATAGGTCAGTTATTTTACAGCTTGTCCTTGATTTTGGTATCTTCCAGACTAAACTCAAGAGTATGCATTTTAGCAGGGACACCACAGAAGTCTGTCCTGTGTGACGATGTTAACATTGGCAACTCAGTGAAGGTGGTGCTTAAGTTCCTTCAAAGCAAAGACGCTACTTCTCACGTTGAAATTAAGATTTGGGAGGAGGCACCATGACACTATGTGCATATTCTGTTTTCCATCAATTCTTCACTACTAGTTTTAGCATCCACTGATTTCCTGTCATTCCTTCTAAATCATTAGATCTTCCATATTCACTTAAAAATAATTATTTCATCTTTCAGCATCCATTTACATATGTGATATGTACTCATGGAGTCTGGCTTGGTGGGTTATGATTCATAGTTACAATGGTTTGTTTTGTTGCTCAACTGGTTCCAGATCTGATACCTGATTCCCCAGCCCTTGGACCAGGGCATCTTCTAGTGAAGAACGGTGTTTGGAAGCTGAGACCGGGCACCGGGTGCTGCTGGGCATTGCCGGCAAGTAGAACACACAACACGCATGTACACCCACAGCCATCCAGAGACACTTCTGTCCCTGTCTACATCTGTCAGGAGCCACCAGCTTATACTGGTACCTCCTGCTGCAACCTAATCCCACGTGATCCATTCCAGGCTTTGGCCTTTTCTTATTTCTACCTCTCTTACCAAGAAAGAAACCTAGCTCCTGTAACACTCAATATAGTCACTTATTAAGCTTATTTGCTTAAGCCTGGAGATACAGAAATGCTTTCAGAATTGCTATCTAATACCACTGTGAAAAATCTATCGAGTTCAGTGTTCATTTTTAATTAATTTTTCCTTGTTTTTTTTTTTTTTTTTTTTTGCAAGGGAGGGAGTACAAAGTATACACAGTGAAATGTTCAGATCTTAAGTACACTTCGCGCATTTTGAGAAATGGAAATCTATGACCCTAATCAAATCTTTTGCCTCAAAGTTCCCACAAGTCCCCTTCCAGTCAATCCCAGCCCTCAAGAGACAACCACTGTTCATTCTCGAGGAGTGTTCTTGGCGCTCTTCCGTCACCTGAGACTCGCATAGATTCTTCATCGTCACATGGACTCCACGGCGTAGTGTTCACACTCTGCTCAATTCAAGGCTCCTGGAACTCATCCCCGTTGTCTATTTGGTACGTTTTTCCTGATGGGAACTAGGACAATGTATGAATATATTGGTATTTGCTCATGTTTCTCCAGTTGAGAGAGATTTATGTTTCCTGTTTTTGGCTATGACAATTTACTCTGGAGATAATGTGCATTCTTTTACAAGGACACACATTTTCAGCTCTCCTTGGTGAATGTCTACAGCGTACCTGCTGGGCCATATGGTAAGTGTACACATTTTAAAGAAACTGCCACAGTTTGCTGAAGTGGCTGTGCCATTTTAAGTCTCCATCAGTCTGAGATCCAGTCTGTCATATCTTCACTAGCACCTGCTACTGTCCTCCTTTCTCCACTCTTGTGAAGGCAAACCTCGTAGGTTTAAGTTGTACCTACCCAATGACTCCCTGGTGAGCACCTCTCACGGGCCACTGGGCATCTGTATACATATGTTGCGAAGAGTCCATCTTGCATGCTTGCAAAATTCACACCATTTCTGGTTATTTGTACATTTCCTAAGATGTTCTAAATAAGGCCCTGTGTCTTCTGTACATCAAGCATCTCCCTGCTTCCAAGTCTTTATGCCTTTTAGTTCTCCTGACTCACTTCACGGACGAGGGCCCCAGTGTGCACCATGCGAACCTGAACCACGGAGAATGGCCATGCTCCCGACACCCCAGACTGTGGGCAGAGCTCCCAGGCTGCCACCACTGAGGAGGGGGGTCAGCTCTTGTTTTTCAGGAATGGCCTTTATCAAACGGAGAAAGTTCCCTTCTGTTCCTGATGTGATAGGAAATTCGTATAAGGACTATTAAATTTCAACAGATGTTTTTCAGTGTCCACTGAGAGGATAAAATGGGTTTTCTGCTTTACTTTTTGTTAATGTGGTGAATTGCATTGATTTTTGAATGATGAGCCAAGTGTGCAATGCAAAACTGCACATCATGTTATCTCCAGGAAGGAGTGAAATGGGTGCTGGGAAATTGAGGGAGCTTCAGAACGGGAATCTCACAACCTGAAATGGGGAGACCGGCAAATGGGAAAGCAGTCGCTCTGATTCATGGACGTTTCGGAAAGATTCGCGTCCGCTCCGTGCTGCGTTTCAGCAACTTTTCTTCTTGTGATGTGGACCCGATAGAAGAGAGGTCCCACATAAACATTCGGCATTTGTGAGGGTCTGGCACCGTGACTCACTTCTACAGATTTAACATGTTTATGTATAAATTACAATGGCTCAACTCTATAAAAACTGATAGCAGTTATGGATCAATTCCCTCATTTCTCACTTGGGCCACACTTCCTGTTTCTGCAAGAACATATCGCTTGGCTAGAAGACACGATGTTGACATTGAAAGGAAAAAAGACCTTGTATAAAAATGATGCAGAGAATTCTTCTCAAAGGCCACTGGGACACACACTTTGTTGGTGACCAGCTGTCTACCAGCATGGCAGCGAGAGAGACAGAGTTCCACGCGTGAGCAGTCACGGCTCCCTTGACCCACACAAAGACCCCCAGGGTGACGACAGCCAACCAGCAGCCTTGGAACGTACACTTCCTTCCCAAAATAGCTTCCCGAGAGACAACAAACAGTGATAATTGCAGGCATTTCTATGACTGGGAAGCAAGAAACCCTCCCAGTCCTGTTCCTTCTACACCACATCCAGAACAGGCGTACACCCGGTGTAGAAAGCTCCCAAGGCCTGAACAGATCATTTGAATCTACTTCAGACTGACCTAATCTCTGCAGTGCAGTCCTACAAACAGACTTTCAAAGAGTTACCAAACCACTACCTCAAACCTCATGCTTTCTCTGCTTCGAAAGAGGACATGTGGCTCGGTTTATACGGCCACCAGAACACACACACGGTATTATCTTATTGCCCTTCAGTGCCAAGAAGAATCATGTGGTCTCTTGCGGTAAAAACAAAACCACATCCACCACAACCCAGCTTTTCACATTGCAGGGGGTTTTACAGCTTCTTTCTATGTCGTCTTCCTTTTTGCCCCAAACTGGATCTTCTTTTTACTTTCTCCTTATTTCCTGAATATAATTTGATCAATATAATCAAAGTGCTTGTGTTAGAAGCAACTTTACTTAAAAAGAATTGAAAGAACTACATCAAAATATTAAGAGTAGCATTTCAGGATGACAAGAGAACAATAGATTGTTTTTGTTCATTCTTTTCAACATTTGCAAAGTTTTTCCTTGAATATAGTCACTTTTGCAAGCAGAGGTTACAGTGCTTGATGGAATGAGGCCATGAAGCACACACACCGCCCAGTTTCTAACACAGAGCAATCTATGGGGAAGGATGGAGACACAGGAAAGGTTCATCTTAAAGCAACGCAGGTGTTTTTTTCATAAAGGCAAAAGACATTTTTAAAAATCTTTGCACCATACACAAGTCTGCTAAATTTGGTCAAAAAACAGAGAAAACAGTAACCGAAGAACACTTTAGCCCACAAGGAGACCAGCACACCCAGCTCGAGGCCACTCCAGATGAGGACGGAGAGTGGTTTCCTCACAGCTGACCCATAGGATCGGGTAACACGAGCAGGAGGGAAACGTGGGGACCACAAAGACGTCAGACTGTGGACTGCACAGCAAAAGACAGCAACACAAACTAGCGGAGTAATTAAAAACTATTGTGAAAAGATGTCCACATTCTATTTTAACCTGAAATCAGTGGCACGGTGACACTTCAACACATCTATAAACAGCACCCCTGAAGATTCTGTCAGACTCTACACTGAACAATGTTAAGACGAGGAACAAGAACAGAATAGCCTCCCCACATTGTGTGGTGGAGTCTTCTCAGCACAGACCCTTAGAGCATGCTAACCCCATCATCAAAACACAGCGAACACATGGAGAAAGGACAACCTGTCGAGGTGTGAAGATCAGCTTCTGAAGCACGCAGTGTAATTATGGCTGAAAGCATTTCCTGCGATGCTGAGTGAAACGTTTGAGTCAGAATCTACCTCCATGTGCTAAGTTGTTGCTGTGTTTAATAATTCCCGTCCAACTCAAAATATCCAAGGCAGAAAGCAGCATCCAACCACGAGCACCTAAAATAGCGATTAAATGGACAGCACTTTGTGGAAAGACTTTTCCCAACATGACACCTAGAGGGGACAAGGAGGCAACCCATGCCACGATGGCCCCCCGGTTCCTCTCGCTGCTCCTCCTGCATCCTCAGCACAGCCAGGTGCTTTGCTAGTGCCCTGCTGCAGAGAAAACACCCCAATGCAGCTACTGGGGAGGGCTTCTCTTATGTCATCCAGCTTAAAAGGCAGCATGTCCACTGGCCAGTGGCCCAAATCCCACATGTGAGGGGAGAGATCTGAACACAGGGGCCAGGATGGACCCATCTCCCATGAGAGCCAATGCCAGCAGGTCACAGGGGGTCCTGGCCAGTCTGAGGCCTGGGTGCGAGGAAGGGGGCAGTGTTGGGTGAACACACAGTGCTGGAAGGGGTATGAGCTGAGAACAAAGACCTTTACAAAGCTCTGCCTGAAATCCAAATCATTCTGAGAAGAGCTCATAAGATGAAGAACTTTTAGGAAAATATCACATGGGTCAACAGGTTGCTACAAAACAAATACTCCCTTGAAAACACAACATCCTTTCCACAAAATGAGCCGATAGATGAAATCCAGCACCTGTGCAGCTTCCAAAATCCATGAAAGCATCTGACCAAGTGCCCTCCAAAGCCTTAATTACAAATGCCCTGAATACAGTTTTACCCAGCCACGTCAATGAGACATCAGATGAGAGGCCATGGACTGGAAACCATGAGAAACGGAAACATCCGGGGGAAAGGTACCAAGCAGGATTGCAGAGGAGTCGACAGACATGTGCGCGGACGGCACGAGAGTGACAAGATTCGCTGGTCATGCTGGACACACAGACAGTGTCACGGACTCCAGCAAATGCCTGAAATGCAAATGCTTAAAAAGATAGGAGAAAATCATCTGGAAGCTCAGCAGTTAAGACAGAGAGCAGTGACTTTCTAGTATTTCTAAGTATCTTTGAGGATAAGCATCGAAAATGGTCAAGGATGTTTCTACCTACGGAGAGGCCGAGAAGTAAAGGCTTGCAATTTTACGTAAAGAGAAAATGATTTTAGCCCTGGTGCGGTGGCTCAAGCCTGTCATCCCAGCACTTTGGGAGGCTGAGGGAGGTGGATCACAAGGTCAGGAGATCGAGACCAACCTGGCTAACGTAGTGAGACCCGGTCTCTACTAAATATGCAAAAAATTAGTCAGGTGTGGTGGCGGGTGCCTGTAGTCCCAGCTACTCAAGAGGCTGAGGCAGGAGAATGGCATGAACCCAGGAGGCGAAGCTCGCAGTGAGCCGAGATCAGGCCACTGCACTCCAGCCTGGGCGACAGAGCCAGACTCCACCTCAAAAAAAAAAAAAAAATAATGATTTTAGCTTGGGATCCTAAAGCAGCATTAAAATGTGTTATCACAACAGAGACAAAAAGCAGGTGCATAAATACTGAGCGAGAAGGGGATGAGGGAATGAATGGGTACTGCTGGACTCCGGGCTGTTGGGGCAGACACAGCACGGGGGCTCCATGGAGACTAGTGGCCTGCAGCCATCTCAGGCAGGGAGGGCTCTTGCTGGCGAAGCTCCTACAAAGCTGTCGGGGCTGGGGGTGAGCTGCTGCTGCCATGCAACACAGGAGCCAGAAACTCCAGCAGGAGCAGGACCTGCTAGAGCCTGTGTGCACGGCCCTGGGACTAAGAAGTGAAACCACTGTCCTGACATGCCTCTGCCAAACTTCACCAACACAGCTGAACAGAATTTGCAGGGGTCAGATCCATGGTTTCTGAAGAAGGTAATAAAGGGTGAATGTGGAGCTGAGAGACAATAAGTTGATAGAGGCGCATTTGGTGACCCCAAAAGAGGCAGATCTTTCTCGTCTTTTCTCTCTGCTGCGGCTGTTTGTGGTTCATTCCCTTTAGGCCTTTAAGAACCCAAAAGCATCCATCTGTTAAGAGAAGGGATTATTCAGGATCAGTTTCATGCAGCATTGAATAGATCACTATTGTGAGTAAAGAATTTGTTGGTACTTCTTACATTTATAGCGTTAGGTAAATTGGTTAACTAAAATACATTTATTTAATGACATTTCTTAAAGTACTAAAGATGGCAATAAACTACGTAGTATGTCACATGATATTGGAGAAATAAAAAATACCTTCTCTGGCAAGACTTTATTAAAAGTTCAACATCACGGTACACACATTACGTAGCCATTCCGTATGTCTCCATCTTCTGCAAGCACCCCTTCCTAAAATAATGAAAATGAAACATTCGTTTTTCTTTCCGTTTAATTCTGCAAGCTGCGATTCCGTCTTGCTGACAGGAGGCTTCGAGGGACTGGCAACACCCCACGTTCTTGCGTTCCAGGGAAACAGAAGAATAACTGGATTAAGAGTCCAGGCTTTGGCATCAGAATCCCAGCTCTGCCACTTACTCACACTGAGTAAGCTCTCAAATTGCTCGAAGCCTCCCTTGCATCATCCGTAAAATGGGAGCAATAATGGAGAGCTGCTGTGAGAGTCACATACGATGAAATATACAAAGCAAACTACTAGGTCCTGGGCACACACCAACACTCAGTGATGGCTGCTTTTATAAATACCTTGAAGCAACGGATTTGTTGCCAATTTCCAAATCTAAAAAGCCCGAAAGGATTAGACTGTTGACACATCCTACCTCATCCTCCAGCGCGGACGACGTGGATTCCTTCCCACCTTGCTCCGGTGCGTACGACACGGATTCCTAGAGCGGCAGAACCATGGAGCACACACGTCCTGCAGCCGCCTGGGATTTAAACACACCCATTTCACACAAAACTGCTGTCATAACTTGCTAAAATCTCTTTGGGCAAGCATAATTTCTCCAGTATGTCCTGGGAGCTAGAAATCCCTCCTTCACACGAAAAGGAAAGAAGTCCCACCCTGTGAAAAGACAGCTCTGAGAAGACTATGCCATATTAAACACAGCTACTTCCCTTTCCCACGACATTCTCAATGTTGCAGATCTCAGGCCTCAGCAGTAAGTTGGTTTTACTGGATGCTGTATTTACATTTTTTGGTGTTGTGGGGAGGGAGAAGGGGCAAGGTAGGGACAATGAAACCCAGCTTCCATTATTCCCAGCTAGACATTGAGACTGACATGTAGAAGAAGACCTGGTATGGCCTGGCGCCTGCTGTGGGCCTCATGGCTTGAGAGCAAGCCTCTCGCTCTCCACCCCCTGCTCCCTGACAGAAGGAGAGATCCCCTCAGAGATTTTTCTTCGGATTGGGAGGGAACATGAGCATGAGGACAGGGGGACACGGGAAAGGATGGAGGACGATCATCCACCTACAAAGTAGGAGTCTTACTGCAAACTTTATAGCCAACCATGTCATTTAAGCATTCCACAAGCACTATCGTCCTGGTTTCACAGATGACAGTCTTAGCAAGTCCCAGACACCTGCCAAAGGGCCAGACTGGTGGCAACAAAGTCATAATGCATAACCACCTGGCCCAGTGGTGCCAGCCCACCCCTGACTACAGGAGATGCTTCAGATGCCCCAGCAGGGAGAATGTCACAGCCCTGCTGAAAGGGAAGGATGACAACTAGAAGAAACAAACGTCCACGTCACTTCCAGGATCTGAACAGTCACACTGGACCACCCCGAGGTGAGAGGTGGACGGTCTATCTCGGATGCCAGGCCACAGGGAGTGGTTACAACCACATACCACCAGCCACATGCCCTTCGGCATCAGAAAGTGCTTTTGAGGAAACAAAACTGCTAAGGCATTGAAGATGGAATCGCTTTGACAGCAGAAAGAAGTGGGCTAATCTCAGTCCACACAAAAGCGCATGCAGTCCAGAGTCCTAAACCCCAGGAGGAGCCCATCTCTGTAATCAGAGCTTCACGGTCACTGCGTGTTCATGCCAGAGCCAGAGGCGTGCAGTGAACGGGGGCCAAGAGAGCCTCGACTTTCCACAACACATCAAGCATTGTCTTCCTGTTTTAGAAGCACACACTCCCTCACCCAGAGTCTGACTTTAAGTCTTTACAGAATCATTTAAGCAGCTGCGTAGTAACTACAGCTTTCTGCTCAGTTGCCTTTTTAAGTCAAAACTCCCAAGAGCCAAAGCAATCCAAGAGGCTTCTCAGCCTGTCCGTCTGCAGCGTGAGAAAGCAAAACTCAGAGGTGGCAGTGAGCAATCAGGACACCTGTGCCCACGCCAGGGAACCCAAGGGATCTAGGAATGTAAATTCTGCAGTGTTGGCAGATGTGGAGCAAGGGGAACCCTTGCATTCCATTGCTGGGAGTGCAAAAGCAGCACAGCTGTGAAATAGTATGGAGCATCTTCCAAAGCCAGAAACAGGACTCTGTGATTCAGCAATCCCACATCTGGGTAAATATCCAAAGGAATATTGAACCATTAATGGAGAGATATCTGCATGCTCACGTCCACCGCAGCGCTATTGACAGTCACTTAGATGTGGAATTGACCTACGCACGTCAGTGGATGAACAGATAGAGACATCGTGGTGTACGGACACAAGGCGTACTATTCACCTTAAAGAATGAAATTCTGTCATTTGCAAAAACATGGATCAACCTGGAAGGTATTTTGCTAAGTGAAATAAACCAGGCACAGAAATACAAATACTGCATGATCCACTTATATGTGCCAAACTTTTTCTTTAAAAAGTAGCATTTGTAGAAAGAGTGTAATAGGGATTAGCAGGGACTGGGGTTGGGGAAATGGGGAAATGCTGGTCAATTCTGGACACCGAATGTACAGCGTGGTAACTACAATTAGTAACAACGTATCATCTGCCTGAAATTCAGTTAACAATGTATCATCTGCCTGAAACTGGGTAAGAGAATGGATCTTCCGTATTCTCACACACACAAATTAACTACAAGGTGAGGGAATGTGTTATCAATAGCTTGAACTGGGAGGTGAAAAAAAACCCTGAAACCCTTTCCCTCCTCCTAAAGACTGTTTGTAGACTTTGAACATTGGTCTGTGTGGAAAAAATTCTGTTTTTCTTCCAGCAAGTCTCTTAAAGAAAAAATAATAATAAAGCGTGTTAAAGTACAGTCACCCTCAGTGTCTGTGGGAGCGGGTTCCAAGGGTCAGGATCCTTAAGTCTGCGATGCTCAAGTCCATGATAGAAAATGGCGCAGCATTTGCATAGAACCCACGTGTGCTCTCCCGTGTACTTAAAATCTCTCCATTACTCGTAATAACGCAAACAACGTGAGTGCTGTGTTGTACTATATTGTTTAGAGAATAATGAAAATGACAAACTCTACATATGTTCAGAACAGGTTAGGCCATTCTTCTCTTTCTGAATATTTTCACTTTCAGTTCGGCTGAATCTAGAGCCATAGAATCCACGAACATGGAAGGTCAACTCTGCGTCTCGGAAATTTTTAACATTCAGCAGGCGGGGGAAGGAATACAGGCTCTCCCCTCCCACATCCCTCAGGACTTCCTGGTCATTCTGCTGTGTCAGCTGCTTCTCTTTTGACCAACTTCACAATCTTCATCAGCAACACGGCAGCTCTGGACACGCAGAAGCAGTCATCCTTCACTTGAAACTGTGTTTGCCGTGGCAATGAGCTCAAGACCGTGTCTTCTTCCAGGCACTCACCCGAGGAATCTGAACCATATGTAGTGAGGTTCAGTCCTGCCACACACAGCAATCTCTTGGATGCAGAGAAGCTGAACAAGCGGCCAGGGCTCCTCTGACACACACGAGGCCATGTGGAGAAGCGTCCGGTATCGTTACGGCACCTGGCTGGTACCACCATAAAGATGGGACGCAGAGGAAGAATTTCTTGAAACAACATTCATACGTTTGGAGTTGAAACCCAAGCGCCAAAAACATTAGCTATTTTGGAATAGGTTGGGACAGGGAAAACATCTGTCATAAGATTGAAAACAAATTTTTCTTGAGACAAGCCTGCCTCTGTCACCAGTGCTGGAGTGCAGTGGTGTGATCACGGCTCACCGCAGCCTTGACCTCCCCGGGGCCAAGTGATCCTCCCACCTCAGCCTTCTGGGTAGCTGGGAACACAGGCAGGCACTACCGTACCCGGCTGACTATGTAGTTTTTGTAGACATGGGGTTTCCCTGTGTTGCCCAGGCTGGCCTCAACCTCCTGGGCCCAAGCGATCCTCCCTCCCGGGCTTCCCAAAGTGCTGGGATTACAGGCATGAGCCACCAAATCCAGCCTCTGTCATGAGTGTTATAAACACAGTACTTGAATTTTTTCCAACCTCTTGCTGTCCAACCAGCTTCCCTGGCTGTGACGAGCGTTGTGCTGCTGCTGTTGTCTCTTCACGAAGGGCGGGGCAGCAGATGACAGGCACACGCCGTACCCAGGGAACGACTCGGCTCTAACAGCAGATGCCTCAGCTGAAGGAAGTCCTCAGAGCCCCTCAAATCTCCACACCTGAGAGAACCGATCTCACTCACAGTCAGCAGTTCGTGCCATAGAAGCAGGCGCCAGACGCTTGCCTCTCCTCGGAGGTCCTGGCCAAGAGACCTCACACCAGGACGTGTAGAACAGCGGAGAGTCACGCTTTCTTCTTTCTCCCTGCTGCCCGAGGGTCTCTCTCAGGGCTCGTCAGAGATGCACCTCTGTCAAGGGATGACTGTTTGACTTCAATTTCATTTGTCTGAAATGAAGTTTCTGCCCGTTCTTTCTCAGCAAATACAATTTTTCAATGAAGAAGTCAGCTCACCCCAAGACTCTGGGCTCAAGCGTGTCCTGACCTCCATCCCCGAGTACAAAATCTCCTCTCACCTCCAGGGCACCTTGGGAAGAGCCAGGACCCCACTCACTGCTCCCCAGTAACACCCCCGGCCTGAAAAAAGCATCTGCAGTGTGGGCAAATTAAGGAGGCAACGTGCGTTTGTTGAGTCCTGCCAGCTAATTATAGATGAAACACGCTTTTTGAGAGCTGTGAACGTTACTTATCTGCAATGCCGGCATTTCTCACCAATGTCCCTCTGTGCTGCAGAGCACTGCTGACTTCTGAGAACAACTTCTGCTTTCCTTGAGGAATTCTCAACCACGAGTTTTCATGCAAGGCACTGACTCTGAAAACTTCAGCCGTGTTAATATTTTTTACCCTTTTTCAGACTTTGAAAATGGGCTGCTTAATGAGAACAGCACAGCTAAACCCCTCGACGGCCACACGGCTGAGGTTCACCGCACACGATGCTGATTGACTCCCTTCAGCATAGCAGGTGCGACCCCTCGATGGCCACATGGCTGAGGTTCGCCACACGTGGCGCGTGTTGGCATCGCAGGCCTGACAGCAGCATTCACACTGTCACCTCCTCTCTCTGTGGATTGCTGGGCTGCATCAGTGTTTTCACGCTGATATAAAGAACTGCCCAAGACTCTGTAATTTATAAAGGCAGAGGTTTCAGTCACAGTTCCACATGGCTGGGGAGACCTCAGGAAACTTACGATCATGGCAGAAGGTGAAGGGGAAGCAAAGGCACGTCTTACACAGCGGCAGGCGAGAGGGAAGCGTGCAAGGGGGAGGAGTCCTACACTTAACGAAAAACCAGATCTCGTGAGAACTCCTCACAATCGCGAGGATGGCAAAGGGGAATCCACTCCCAGGATCCAATCACCTCCCAAGGTTTTGCCCTTGGCATGTGGGGTTATGGAAATTACAATTCGAGATAAGATTGTGGTGGGGACACAGAGCCAAACCATATCATGGGCTTTACTGACACCTTTTAAAGGAACTCTGAAATGTCCAGTTATCATCTGCCAAATTGCTGACTTTATTATAGAGCGAGCATGGATATACTAAGCCCCTCGAACCTGTGAGTAGTCGAGGTGCTGACTAGGACTTATCTCCAGTAACCTGGCCCTGCCACACTGGGACCGGGGAAGTGGCCCCAACCTTAAACCACCCAGCTCTCGCTCAGGTGGATTTCAAAGGCAGACAGGGCCATTGAGAGCAAGTTCAGACCCAGGGAATAAAACTAGGGACCCCTCAAGCAAGTGCGGACTCCTGCTAGCCTTCACAGGAGATGTGGGTTCAGCCAGGCACTCCCTCCATCTGTACATGCCGGGGACCCCTGCAGGCAACATGCACCTGCTTCCCTGACAACCACCTCCCTGCTCATGAACATCTGGGGCAAAGGTGGGCTCACAGCCAACCCCTGCCCGTCTCAGGAGCAGGGCCCATGGCTGCTTCTGTGTTCTCGTCCTGAGACCTGTGGCCACAGCCCTTGTCTGCTCCGTCAGATATTATACGGTACTACTTCACAGCAGGTCCTGTGACCCCACAAATCCAGGATGCACGAAGAGAAAGTGACTGCTGCTTAGCAATTAATCACATAAGTACTGTAGCTTTCACTTGGGCCTTGTTTGGTAACACTGTATGTGCCTAGGCTGTACGTGAGAATCTCCAAATGCCGTAGAAATTATCCTGAACTTTGTTTCCTAGTTCATTCATTCATCCCCCAAATATTTAATACCTACTGTGTGCCATGCAACAGAGTACATAAGAGAAATCCTACACAAAACAGAGAAAGCGCACACAGAACACAGACATAATATCGCCAAATGTTTGTTGCATAAAAGATTTTAAAAGTTATATTTTAACTTAAAACCTTTTAAAAGCTGGAAATAAAGGGATGCTTAATTCAATGACTCCAGTGATTTTCTTAAATCACCACATCTGGGTAAGCAATGGAAAACAAAACGGGACAGGCCAGGTACCTTCAGGACAGGAATGATTGCGCTGTCTCCTGCCACAGGTTTCAGGCTTCAGAAGATGCTAAGATCTTTCTATCATCCTTAAAGCTGTATTTTTTTCTCTGACAATCTTGCTTTCTGAAATAATGGCTCAGTCCCGAAAAGACTTGCGGTTAATTTAAGACGTCTGAGGTTTTCTTTTGGAGAGTGGAGGGGGCAAACGACCTACCAGAAGATGTATGTAATAAGCTTAAGTTATTCCAGAGAAGTTCGTGCACACGTTACGACTTTCTCTGAGGCCAGTGAGCTGCGGGCATTACTCCAGGAAACACTGAGGCTTCCTGTGCACTAACTCAGATCGCGTCAAAAATACCGAGTTGCAGGGAGGAAAGCAGAGATGATTCCTGGTGCAACATGTAAATGTGATAAGATTTTGATGGTTTCACTGGCTATTTAAATAACAATGTTGATAGTACAAACTTTGATTTGTGGAAACATCCTTTCTGAAAGATCTTGCCCAACGTTTATTAAGTGGCAATGATTAAGAATATTCTTTATTTAGAAGGCAAATAAAGTAGAATGTATGCAATCCTATACTCACTGATATATTACGAGAAGTAGAACTTGTCAAGATCTCTGCTTTACAATACCAACTCTTAATAAAAGAAACGTCTGTCTACGTAAGCACGTGCGTATTCAAGGATTTTTATTATAACATGTTTATGAAGAGACATGTGTTGGTACCATACATCCCAATCACTGAGGGAAGATGAGAATATCTTACAGAGAATGTGGGGGAGGGGGACTTCTTTCATTTAAAATGAAAAAACAGTCAATAATCAAAGTGTAAAACCAATTGAAGAATGTGATCCTATTACAAGGTAACTTGTAGAACAAAGCAGTCCAGAGAGGCAGAAGGACTGACAAAGAGAAACCCGAGTGAGTGAAATTAAATGTAATTCAATACATAGGCACCGCAGTACCCTTTCATTCAGGAATATGCGTTATGCACCGACTGCGGGCCAGGCACTGTCAGGTATGTGGCAATATCAGAACACAAAACATAAAACCTCTGTACCCTTGTGGCACTTCAATTCCCAGCCAGGTACGCTGGCTCATGCCTGTAATCCCAGCACTTTGGGAGGCGGAGGTGGGAGGACCACTTGAGGCCAGGAGTTTAAGACCAGCCTGGGCAACATAGTGAAACTCCATTTCTACAAAAAACAAAATTAATTAATTGAGTGTGACAGCATGTACCTGTAGTTTCAGCTACTCAGGAGGCTGAGGTGGGAGGATTGCTTGAGCCTGGGAGTTCGAGGTTGCACTGAGCTCTGATTCTACCGCTATACTCCAGCCTGGGCGATAGAGACCCTGTCTCAGAACCATTCAAATTCCCACATAATTTGTACAACACCAATATACCATGCAACCATCTCCCTGATAAGCTCAATTATTTACTGGTCAAGGCACAGAACGTGAAGATATTATGCGGCACACGCAGGAACTAAACCTGCATGAATTTTTATCTTTTGCTAAAATGAGATTTGAGTGAACTAAATAAAACTACCATGAGAGTTCAAAGGAAAATAATTGTCAACTGAACTGTAACAAAAATTAAAATTTATGAATTGCAGCCAAAATCATAATGGGAACTAAGCTTATAGCACCAAACGCTCATATTTGAAAAAAGTAAGGTCTCAGGTCCATAATCTAAGCTGCCATCTTCAACTCAAAGCCAGTACAAATACATCACAATGAGCACAAATAAAAGAAACTGAAAATAGAAAGGAGAAAACTCTAGTCACACCAAAAGCCTATATATAAAAATTTCCAAGGAATCTACAACAGTCAGTCCTAGATCCAATAACTGAGTTTAGCCAAGTCACAGCACACAATCAAATCTTACTCTACATACGGGCAAATTAGTATTTGGGACCTAAATTTTAAAAACCACCCACTCACAGTAGCTATATAAAAATCACATAGGTATAAATCTAACAAAGCACACAGAGGATGTGTATGAAGAAAACCACAAAACGCTGAAGAAAGAAAAGAGCTACATCAACTGAGCCACAAGTCCAAGGAGAAGCGGCAACATGGTCAAGACGCCAATTCTCCCCATATTGACCAATAGACTTAACATAATTCCACCATAAATCCCGGCAGGACACTGACCTGCAGACTTACAATTTCAACATAAATCCCGCCAGGACTTTCTGTAGATAAGACAAGCTAAAAGTTACATGAAAGGGAAAGAAACAGAGGACAATAAACATTCCAATTTAAAAAATTGGCAAAGACCGGACAGACACTTCAACGAAGTGGATGGACATAAGCACTAGGAAACTAACAGAACTGCCCACAAAAGAATGGCAGTGCTACTCTACATAAATTTAAAAAACAAAATAAACCTGCAAGGGAGAAACAAATGGAACCAAGGGCTACAAAGATTATCTTAAAGCTGGCAGAAAACCACGGAGGCGTTCCTTGCGTCTTTCTCTGAGAGCGCCACCTGACCACCCAGGAGACATCGCTGGCAGACCCAGAACCAGTGGACACTAACTACAGCTTCCACACTGAGAGGAAGGAGTCATTTGAAGAACATCCAGAAACATTCCTTTGGCTCTTACCCTTCTGCTGTGCGAAGCACCGGAAATCATCAACGTCTCGTCTCCCCACAGAACAGATCCTTCCCCAGGAGGCAGACACTTGGCTGTAACACGGGGTAATGAGGGGCGCGCCTTCATGCCCATTCTGTAGTGTTTCCTGTTACCTATTTTACCTTAAGCTACAAATGATTCCCGTTTACACGGGACACAGTGACACAGACAGCAAAACACATGAGATTCAGTGTGACCCCACATCCGTCACTGCTGACCTCAAGTTCTTTGTTCGTTTTGCTTTTAGAGTTTGTACTGTCTCCCGGGGTTCCAGGCCTGTGGATTCAACCAACCGTAGACCAAGATTTTTTTTTAATGTATTTGTACTAAGCATTCAGACTTTATTATTCATTAAACAACTACTCGCATGGCATGTCCGTGGTATAGCTGTTACGAGCAACCCTGACATGACTGTCTGCAGGAGGATGTGCATACGTCATATGCAAACACGATGCCATTTTATTGCAGGGACCTGAGTGCCCACAGACCTTGGATTCCATAGGCAGACCTGCAGCCTACCCCCATGGACACTGTGGAATGGCTATAATAGAAAATATGGAGGTTTTAAATAGTTATGTACTAAATCTAATCATTTGTTAAGAAATTACTGTGTAACACCTGTATTATTTCGAAGTCCTTCCTGTCCCAGAGACTTGACATGTTCTTATCTTTTTGTCCACGTATCTAGTCATTCCAGTAAGCTTATTGAACACAAATCAATTTTACAATTAAATTCTTACAGGAATCACACTCAATCTGTAAGCTGCTTTGGTTTTTAAAGTGAAATAACCAATAGTTTTGCAAACCAGCTATATCATAGAATAGGATAAAGCAGCCCCATGACATGCAAAAACATGGGGTTTCAAAGCTAACCAGTATAAAACACGTTACAAACCCCTAAATATGAAAACGTTTTACACCACAACAGATATTCCAGAAAAAAACAAGATGTTCAAAAAAGCCCTTTGCAGAAAAGCACTTTCCCCTTCATTTTTCACACGGTTTCCAGAAGCTTGTGTTTGGCGATGACCATGAACCACAAGGAGCGTCCGCTGCAACTACTGCTACGGCAACACAGAATATTAAGGCAAAAAAAAAAAAAAAAAAAAGGACACAGCGTATTTCCTACTGATGAGAACAGGTAGAGTGCTATAAAATGAGTGTGTTCTAAAGTCAACAACGTTCAAATCTAGGTCTCCCACAGACACTAGGCGGTAACCGCCAAAGCTTATGTACTTGGCAACGTTCAAGGAGACTAAGTTCAGAGCTGTCACAATGCAGCACCATCCTCACGCGATTATCTCAGGCGGGTTTGAGGACAAGTGCCCCCGTCACAGCAGGAAAGCTGCCCAATCCAGCACTTCCTGAGATCACAGACCTTCATCTTCCCACGTCTTCAATAGTTTCTTTACACTGGGAACCAGACAGCAAAACCTAAAACACTTCCTCAAATCTCAAGACAGTCTTTAGAGCTCTTTTCCTTGCCCCTTCTCTTACTGAAAAAGCCTATTTTGTAAACACCCTGTAGTGCTTACCAGAGCTGGGGAGGAAGGAGAGCTAGAGTTGGGTACTGTGGGGAGACCAGGAAGTTCTGGAGATGGATGGCGGTGATAGTGGCACCACAGTGAGAACACACTTAATGCCACCAAACCATACACTTAAAAATAGAGTGCTATGTAATTTTACCGCAATCAAAACACTGAGAAAACTCATCTATAATTACTGTCATTTCCAATATCTTGCACCCTGTAAGTTGCATTTGCTTTTGGAAATCCTCAGAGCAATCATGAAAGACTAATACCCTATCATCTCTGAAAGGCAGGCAAAGTCGTTCAAGTGTTTTATGATAGGAAAGTAGCTGGAAAGCAAAGCGCCCGTTAGACATGGCAGCCGTGGTAGCACAAACACATGGTAGGAAGGTGGTGGTCATGCTACACACAGATGGGAAGGATATGGGGAGCCACAGCACCTGATACTCGGGAGGCACCTGGGCAGGAGCTGAGAATGTACCAAACACGTTCGATCATGCAACATTCACGGACCGTGAGTCCAGCCACCGCCGCTGACATCCACTGTGGCCGGGGTGTCCTCTGCCACAGAGATACACACCCTGCCAAGGATAGTGTACAGATTAAATGTCAAAGCACAGACATGCTCAGGTCCAGCTGTTCACATAGAAGCAAACACAACACATTTCCCAGACCCCAGCAGCATGACTCTCCACCTGACTGCAACCCCGTCCCATTTATTCTCGAACCTATCTCTCCCAGACCCCACAGCATGACTCTCCACCTGACTGCACCCCATCCCGTGCGTCCTTGCATCTGTGTCTCGGCCCTCACTCACTCCCTCACTTCCTCGTTGGGTCAGGAACCAAGAGTCCACTGTGTGCCTGGTGCACTGAGCCTTGTCAGGGGCCTCTGGGCCGCATGCTGGGACATGCAACTAGGAACTCCCAGGGCACACGTTGGTCTCCTGCAGGACGCTTGGCTCTTATCTGCGGGAGCCGGCACCCACCCCTACAACCGACTGCACTCTTAGAAAAGTCACAGAAGGCCCCTCACCAACCCAGCAGCACCCTGAGACCACATCCCACTTGCCTGCTGGCTCCTGAGCCTCCCACCCTGTGATGGCTCACTCCTTCGGTTCCCTGCCTTGAATCCACTGGTTCCTCTCCTCATGGGACTCTTTCCTGTCGTCTTCCTGTCATTTTCCTGTCAGCAAGCACATTTCCTGTCATTTCCCTGAAATGACATATTTCCTGTCATTTTCCTGTCAGCAAGCACATGTGTCCAGCCTGACCTTGCTGATGTGCTCCAGCTGGCCCTGGACTCGAACCGTGCTGCTGCGGCTTTCCATCAGTGTGACATCTGCGAGTTACCTCCTGGGAAATGCCAGGTGATGGTAACGTCAACCAGAAGGCACCGCTGAGAAGCAGAACGCATGGTGCGGTGCCCAAAACGTCACGTCCTTGAACAGACGCTCCGTGTCTTCTCCTCTCCTGGCAGAGCTTCGCTGTAGGAAGGCGGCCATTCTTCCAGCGCTGCTACTTCCAACACCGGGGAAAGCAAGCTTCAGAAATGAACGGTGTCAAAGAGGCAGGACCCACCAGCAGGGCTGCCAGCGGCCGGACGACCACAGCCCCAGCATTCCCCAGCCACCATGGCTGACAGCCCAGGCTCCAGAAATGCACAACTTCAATTTTAGGAGTAAAAACCCTCCCAAGCCAATTATTATTTTCCACAATGGGATTGGGGAGTGGGGTGTTCTAACCCTGCCTCTCTCGACAGCACAGATCATCAGATCCCAGTTCTTACAGGATTGGGAAGTGTGTGTGGGGGGGTGGTTCTAATCCTGCCCCCCCTTCATGAAAAAGAACTGGGATCTGATGACCTGTGCTAGGTCAGCACTTTGCTTCTGCCACATGCAGTCATCCTCAGCACCAGGAAAAGTCAGAATCGTTGAGTGATGACACCAATACCAACATGTGCGGTTTTGACAGCTCCGGTAACTGGCTGCACAGATACAACACAACAGCGGTGAGATCCACGGACATCACCAGTCTTCCCAAGGATTGTGTTCCTCAATCTTCTGCGTTTGGAATAACAGTCTTCTTTGCCAGGGCTGAGCCATGCTTCCCTCTCGCCTGTCCTCTGCCTTCACCAGCTTCGTGCACGTTTCCGGGCAAGTGTTTGTGCAGGTGCTATCACTTATTTCCAC